>NC_042999.1:147303736-147381236 GCF_006345805.1 Octopus sinensis
ATATTTATAACTAATTACAATAATATAAAATTTTTTAATGCATTTAAGTTACGAAACATTTTGTTGTGATATTAGAATTTAGTGTGTGTGTGTGTGTGTGTCTATATCCCCCCACCGCCGACAACCGGTGTCGATGTGTTTGTGTCCACAAAAAACAGCGTTTCGGCCAAAGAGATTGATAGAATTAGTACCAGTCTTTCAAAAAATAAACATTGAGGTCGATTTCTTCGACTAAAATTCAAGGTGGTGCCCCAGGGTGTCCACAATCTAATGAGAGAGACAATTAAAAGAATATAAAAATAATAGTGTTTATAAATATATTCCCGAGCGTTATACTAATACATCTGTTTGTTTTCTACACCACCTGTCTTCGTCCTTTGGTTTTTTTCGTGAATTCTCCCTATATATATATATATATATATATATATTATATATATATATATATATATATATATATATTCCTTCACTGCAAATGGTCCTGCACTTTTCAATGTTAAAAAGTAGAAAAGGACCCCACAACTTTCGAATGTTACTTGAAAAATTTCCCCCATGAAATACCGGTTAAACCACCTACATGTGGATACGTCTCTATCAACAACACTTCTCTGTTTGAGTGTTCCATGGTGTCCCGAAATAATGAATTAAAAGATTTTGGCATGCGACACGAAAAATAACAATTCTGAACAATGAATACTGAATAAAATAACACAGCACTTACACTCGCAGATGACTGAAACTGTATCATACCACGCAAATGAACATTGCATATTCTACATTAAATCCAGATATTGAAATATATAAAAACAATCTCAAAGCACATTCGAATCACAAATATCAGGTAACAAATTTAAGCAATACATATTGAATATAATTTATCCAATGAGCAGCTATAAATGAATCGAATATCACACATTCTCATACAACACGGGAAACAGTAAATTATCGCCAGAAAAAGAAACAGTATCTCATAACGAAGCAACGTTTATACACTATAAAAACACAATTCTACAATCATAGAGTGCAATATTTCACACTCTTTATAAATATCAAGTTTCACATCGTGGTGCTATAAGAACACGTAAGATGATGATGATGATGATGATAATAATAATAATAATGATAATAATAATAATAATAATAATAATAATAATAATAACAATAACAATAATAATAATAATAATAACAATAACAATAACAATAATAATAATAATAATAATAATAATAATAATAATAATAATAATAATAATAATAAATGACAAACAGCTGGAAACAGTATTAAAGACAGTTCATGGATTTACCAAAGAAATAGATATGAAATTTGGATTAGAAAAATGCGCCAAAGTAACCATGAAAAGAGGAAAACTAGTTAAGAGTAGCAACATCACACTAGATAAAACCAATGAAATAAAAGAATTAGACCAAAGCCAAACTTATAAATACTTAGGAATCCATGAACTAGATAAGACACAACACACACAAATGAAAGAGAAAATAAAAAAAGAATATTATAGACGAGTTAGATCAATACTAAAAACAGAGCTCAATGCTAAAAACAAGATAATAGGTATCAACACTTTAGCTGTCCCAGTTATAAGTTACAGCTACGATATCCTTAACTGGATACGAAATGAACTGTCCAAAATAGATAGGAAAACAAGAAAAATAATGACAGGATCTAGGATGCATCACCCAAAATCTGACAGAAAGACTATATATACAACGTATAGAAGGTGGTAGAGGCCTTATACAGCTGGAAAACTACTATAAAATAACCACCATAGGACTGCAAAAATATCTACTTCAGAAGGAAGGAAAACTGATCCAGATAGCGGCAAAACACGAGCAAAACAAAAAACTGTTCTCAGTATTTAAGGAAGCTGACAAATACAAACAAGAAATCATACCACCTAATAAACACGAAGAAGAAGAAGAAGATGAAGAAACAACAAAAGCTATAAAACAAATGAAATCCAAACTAAAAATATAACAGCAACGAACCATGATAAAACGATGGCAAGAAAAGCCCCTTCATGGTAAATACTGGACTAAACTAAACTCAAAAGAAATAGACAAAGAAAAATCCCAGCAATGATTGAGAAGCTCAGGACTCAAAGCAGGAACAGAGGGATTTTTAATTGCAGCACAAGACCAAAGCCTCCCCACCAGAAATTACCAAAAACATGTAATGAAAAGAAATATTACAAGTAACTGCAGAATATGTGGAGATGGACAAGAAACAATAAATCATATTATCTCTAGCTGCCCAGTCCTGGCTAAGAAGGAATATATTCACAGACATGACAGAGTTGGAACCTACATACATTGGAAGCTATGCCAACATTATGGAATAACAACAGAAAAAAGATGGTATAGGCACACACCAGAAAAGGTCACAGAAAACGAGAAAGCAACCATACTATGGGATATGCCGATACACACAGATAGAGAAATTAAGGCCAACAGACCAGATATAGTTGTCAGAGATCATGAAGAAAAAAATGCTTTCTAATTGATGTATCAATACCGGCAGATGACAACGTGTCTCTAAAAGAAATGGAGAAACTCTCAAAATACAAAGACCTGGAAATAGAGGTAACTAGAATGTGGAATCTGAAAACAGAAACAATTCCTATCATAGTAGGTGCATTAGGCATGATAAAAAAATATTCAGACAAATACATAACAAAAACACCAGGACTTACAAACACATATAACATACAGAAAATTGCACTACTAGGCACTGCACACATCCTACGCAGAACACTTTCCATACAATAACCATCAGAGCATCACAACAAATCACAGCACATACCCAAGGCACACAGAGCTTTGCTCGGTAGTGAAGTGAAAGCACGCTATAAAAATAAAACTACTGAATAATAATAATAATAATAATACCACAGAACCACTCTTATTCGAACTTAGACGGTGAGGCTTGCGTAGGATGGGAGATTGCAACGATAAAACACTATACAAGAACTTGAGAATAAATGAAACTGAAAATAGCTGGATAAAAGAAAAAATGCATGGACAATTTTTAAGGAACATAAGACAGAGAAAATAGATGGATGACTAAAAGTGATTTACAACAGGAAACGGATGCTCTCATCTGTGCAGAGCTAGGGCAAGCATTAAGAACCAATTAAACCAAATACAAAATAGACAGCATGTCAGAATACTATAAGTGCAGAATCTGTGGAGAAAATGGACAATGAATTACAAGGACATAAATAAACCTGCAGCAAATGCCAAACAGACATAAAGACATACATATACATGTTTATATTCCAGGTTTTTTTCATCAGTTTCCATTTACCAGGTCTACACAGAAGACCGTGGCCTGCCGAAGGGTATATTGGAAGCCATTTGCTCAAATTGACATGTAGTAGGACTGAACCCGGAACCATGCAGTTGGGATGAAAATCACTTACCACACAACTACATCTGCACCTTGTCTGGGTGTATGAATAATAGATTTTTATCAAGATAAAAAGATGTAGGGCGATAGAAATGTGACATTCATTCGAAAATTGGGAGTCGACAAAATATGTACCAGACTGTATTAAGTAATGGAGTCGATAAGACTTGCCAAAATATCTTCTGCAGTAGCCGCCACAACATGACAACATTTCTTAGACAGAGCACAACTTTCAATCTAAAAATCAATTATTGATAATAAATCCTTGACTGAAGATGGTGCGATCATAAAGAAGAGTCTTGTGTTATCATAGATTGATTACCAAACAGCTGTTGAAGTTGTTCCCCTCTGGTGGTTTATGGAAATATTATACATGCGTAAATACAGAGGTATTACTAAACAGAGACATGAAATACAACATAAATGGATGACAGCTGTACGAACCCCCAAATTAATGCAAACGTAATAGTCATGGTAACACATTTCAGCAGAGATAGTCCAAAGTATTATCACTTTCTCTTTCTCTTCCTCTCCCTCTCTCCATCTTTCTCTCTCCCCATTTCTCTCTCATCCCCTTTCTCTCTCTCTCCCTCCCCTCTCTGTCTCTGTGTATTTTAACAAACATTTAAAGCAAACTGAGTTGAATAAATGAGAGATGTTTTTAAACAATTCCCTGTATATGTGTGGTCTCAAACTGTACTGTGCAGATAACAAACAGGTTGAAGCCATTTTGCTTGGGTCCGGGGATTATGTAGGGAAACTAAATGAAGTTGCGTTTAGGAAGGACCACTTCCGATACATTAAAGATAGGAAAATAAATAATTATGTTACTAAATATCAGGTTAGACACAGAAATATAAATAAGGCTATTGGGCAAAGTCAGACTTAGACATACTTTATAGTTAATGAATTGGACAAAATACAACAGTCGATAATGAAACAAAAAGATAGGAATGAATATAATAGATGTATTAGATTAATAAATAAAGCAGAGATACATAATAAAACATAAGGTAGCGATCGATACTCCTGTTGTTTCAGTAAATAGCAAATTATAACTTACTGAAGTTAAGTGAAGTAGGATGACTAGATAAGAATACAAAAACATATTACTCTCTCTCTCTCTCTCTCTCTCTCTCTTACTTGTTTCAGTCATTAGACTGCGGCCATGCTGGAGCACCGCCTCTAGTCGAGCAAATCGAACCCGGGACTTATTCTTTGTAAGCCCAGTACTTATTCTATCGGTCTCTTTTGCCGAACCGCTAGGTGACGGGGACGTAAACACACCAGCATCGGTTGTCAAGCATTGCTAGGGGGACAAACACAGACACACAAACACATACACACACATACATACATATATATATATATAGATATATATATATATATACATATATACGGCAGGCTTCTTTCAGTTTCCGTCTACCAAATCCACTCACAAGGCATTGGTCGGGCCTGGGTTATAGCAGAAGACACTTGCCCAAGATGCCACGCAGTGGGACTGCATCCGGAACCATGTGGTTGATTAGCAAGCTACTTACCACACAGCCACTCCTGCGCCTATTGAATATATTTCGAATACATCTTTCTTGATATTTGAAATATCATATATGCCACGCCTATAGGAGTGAAGGAAATCTCCTGCAACTAGAAAAGTATTATTAAATATCTATTGTAATACTAAGTAGGAGCCCAGTGAAGATTAAAGGGACTCTAATAGAAATATCTAAAAGGTATAGACAAAAGATTATATAAAAAGATGACTTCATGGAGATTTGAAGATATGAACGAATTGAGATCTATGATATTTGGGTAAACATATGAGATGTAATACAAACGTCAAAACTGAATTATAAACAAGTATATTAATTGTGCCTATAAGCTGATAATTAAAGCAGCTGCTGTAGCAAATCTGGCAAGACTAGAGAAAATGAAAGTTTATGAAAATAAACTAAAAATTACAACACATGCAGAGAAAGCGAGAATACAGACTTCAGCCCGGGGTTGTTTATGTTGTGAGACCGATCATAATTTTGTTCAACATAATTTTGTTGAAAAATATTGACGTAGAACAGGGAATATAAATGAATAATATATGTTGGTTACGAAACAATAACAATGATAATTCCTGTCCAGCCTTTGATAAAATGAAGTAGTTATCGAAAGATATTAAATAGGCAAAATTTCTTATGTTGGGAAAGCGAATGTAAGATCAAATATGGAGTAAAAATGTAAAAAATAATATCAATACTTGACTGATTTTGTATTAACATCACTGAAAAGAAGAAAATAAATCTGGTAGACGTTTCACACTTATTTCTACTTTTCTGCCCAGGAATGTTTGAGACAATGAAAACTGTGCCAGATCTATGGAGTACATGAGCAAGTGAAATAGGGCAAATGGATATCAACAAATATCTGGCTATATTCTGTAAATGCCTATTCACACCAGATGAAGCAAATCGTGCAAAAGTTATCAAAGACTCCCAAGCTACAAAGGTGACTACCCGCCACCTACCAACGTCGTAGACAACAATCGCCCGGTCACAATCACACTACATAGTTATTCTTGAATTGCAAAATGATAGCTTGCAACATAGAACATCTGTCCTTTTTCTATCTACGCGTAAATAAGTAAATACACGCTCAACTTCAAGCACACAGCTGAATAGACATATACATAATCGTTTGTGTGTGCGTGTGTGTTTTGTATGTATATTTATGTAATTAGGTAAAGGTGTTATTTTGGGAATTGAGATAAATTTGGAGCAGCATATGAACGAAGATTTTCTGCATGGAATTTACTTACCTATTCGTCGTACAAAGGTTGTTAATGTAGCCAGTAGGCAGAAGCTGAAATAATTACTCTCTTTAGAAAATGAAACCACGTATCTGTCAACTGGTACTGGAGGTACACTGGCAAATGACCAATTTGGTTGACCTAACTAGGATGATGTTATGCAAAGGCGGCGAGTTGGCATAATCGTTAGCACGCCGGAAGAGATGCTTAGCGATATTTCGCCAGTCGCTACGTTCTGAGTTCAAATTTGCCGAGGTCGACTTTGCCTTTCATCCTTTCGGGATCGATAAATTAAGTACCAGTCGAGTACTGGGGTCGATGTGATCAACTGTCTCCCTCCCCATAAAATCCAGGTCGTATACCTATAGTACAAAGGATGATGTTATGCATAGAAGCATCACTATACTTTAAATGATAACACAAAGTTAATGCTGGTTGTAATTAGTCTCTAGAATATTATGAGCTGAAAAATACTTGATAGCTAATGAAAAAAATCTTTCAGTTTTAATTCGATTTCACCTACTCTGTCGCTGTGTGGCATCATTAAATATGTGTGAATAAGGGTGATGATAGAGAAGTAAAATTTATGAAAACGGGGTAAGATGAAAGAAGAAAGAAATAACACACGTAGATAGTTAAGACGAAGCATGTATTACATTTGTTAATAATAATAATAATAATAATAATAATAATAATAATAATAATACACCTATGACGATTCTTTTTCCTGTTTTAGCATCGGTAAAACTATATTAGCTGTACACAGTCACATCCTTTCTGACTATATATCTCGGACTATATTAAGTGAATTTTCCATTTTGTATTAAAGACAGTAGAGTGCAATTTGAGAAAGATTTGGTTGCTACTTCCAGCAAGTCATATGATACTGTGTTGAGGGTATTGGTCTTGTGAACGACAGCGTAAATGATATTGAAGCTGATAATAATGATGATAATCACGTTAATTATAATTAATAACAGCGTTCCTTGTAGTTGTTTTATTATTAGTGATGAGTGAGAAATAATGTATGTTTCTAAACTACTTGTCTTCATAATGACTTATTGCGAAAAGAGAGGAAAATACAGACGAAAAATAAAGATATGAAAAACAATACAAAGCAAAAACGAAGGAGAAAAAATAAAGGATCCACTAGAGACATAAATTATTCATAGAAATTCTCAGTAAACATGGCAATTTCTCTGACTTCATGTCACTTTTCATGAACATCATAAATTTTGAACAGAGAAGCTAGCACCACCTGCTACCACACAATAGAAGCTTGTTGAAATCCAAGCAACGCTTAGTATCTCCTACTTGATCGATAAAACCTGGTATTTTATTCTTGTGCATAGTTTGCGTAGAGCATTGTGGTAAAATTATATTCATGTAACAGTATGTAGATATATCACTATTCGTTCGTAGGAGTATTATACTATAAATCACACTCGCATGCAAAGAGGTAACTCTTTCTATAGAGTACTTTAGACATAAAATAAACATAAACGAAATCAACATGTAAAGTTTTCAATAACCCCAGATATAAGCTGGCGTCACAACTACACCAAATTCAAATTATGGTTACCTATAATTTGAATTATAACGTCTTATAATTGAAATTTAAAAATAAAGTTCGATTTCTCCAAACAGACATTCACACTAATTTTTTATGTTAATATTCTTAGATAAATATTCACACTTCTGATGTTTCCGCGTCAGTTACATGTCGTATTATACACTCATACTATCCCATCTGGTTCTGAATAAGGTGCGATACGACAGTAAGCCAGTTAACTGTGTAGGTTCAACACAAAACGACGTTGTGCACCGGGTTGCTTCATAGATAAAAGGATTAAAACTAAAAATGCTTACTTCAATCAATTTGGAGAAAAGTCACATTGTAGACAGTAACCTTGAGAGATTACATTTCCGTATTTGGTGAAATCGGTTAATGAGTTTTTTCTTAATGAAACATTAGCAGAGTAAATGAGCTCGTGTTATCTACTCTACAAATATATTTATTGACCATATAAAGCGTATTAATAATATATTCTGTCCAAATTTATAGTTTATTTTTTAAAATATCCCACTTCTCATATGACGAACATTATAAGAAGGCATGCATCCAACACCAGAGCTGAAGACATCCCCGAAAGTAGGGGCCGAAACCGGACGTGGTTCCTCCTGATGATGTCATGAGCTAACTGGATCCTATAAAGGAGCTGTTGTGGTAGTAGACCACGAAACAGGGTTGAAATTCCTCATGGTTTGATGATTGTTTATCTTATTAGATATTGGATTGCGGTGGGTTTGCTGAAGACATTATAGTTCGCATGTAATTTTTAGTAGAAACACATTGCTTTAGGTTCCCCTCGTCTCTCTTCTGTTGAACAGGAGGAAGACGTCTCAGTAGGATTCGTTACCTTTTTCATGTTTTTTGATAAATAGTGCAGAACGATATAGAACAACTGGCACGTAGTTGGACTCAAGCGTTTGAGAGCACAGTAACTATCCGTAAAGGGTAAAAAGGTTTGATATTAAATCCTAAATTGCACTGATATATTGATATTATATATTAAATATGAAATAATACTGATATTAAATAGCACTGAGCACTATTTAAATATTTGCGACATGATTAAAATGTAATTTAGACCCAGTGTGAAGAGACAACTTTTGCCACCTGCTCTTTACTGTATATGCTATACACTCTTCCTGACATAAATTCAGATCAAATTCGATAGAAACTCCTAATTATACACACTGTATTTTCTATTTACAGTTAAAGAAACCATTTGAAACTTTCAAATTCTATAAAAACAAATTAGCATAGTGGGTTTCATCTTTCTCAACTGAATACTTGTAGGATAAATATTGTGTCAATACGCGTAAATCATTAATGTCGGTCAGGGATTTAGTTTTCCTAGCCATGGATATTACACAACATCAGTGAAGCAATGACATCTGCAATCGTTTGTGTTAAATTTCTCACGATGTAAAGGAGTGTTCTTAGAATATTAATAAGTTCGCTTGATGTAATGTGTGAAACGACTAAATTTCCGCGCCTGTGCTCTTCAATAGGTTACTTATTTTAAAAATAATACTTACTGCCCAGAAACACATTGATTTTAATCTATGCAGTACGTATCACAGAGACATACAATCATTTCCATCTATGCACATTAGTACATTCATTGAAAATTGTTATTGCAAGTTCTATTTCTTATATTCGCTTCACAGTTTCCTAAAAAAATATATCATGTGTATTTCAAATCGATCTCCTTAGACAATCTTATCATCGAATATGATGTGCATTTATATAACATGTTGTTTCCATTCTGATGTTGACTTGCATATTAACAATGAGCAGGCGGTATTATAAAGAAGTGTTCTCAGTCATGACTATGCCATAGCTTTTCATGTATGGACAACAGTGATCGAATGTATAATTCCATTTCTTAAATAAAAATTGGAGTTATTGCTACCAGTTTGAATGACGAGACAGAAGTTCCCTCCTTGGCTCAGAATTCAAGTTTTATTGGTCCTCGATATATTTCAATATCAAAGCACATACACAAGTAAGCGGTCTTAAACAATTATTTATTAAAATCCTTGTGAACAATCGTTAGTGGTATTACGAAAGTATATTTCTCTCAGAGCAGGTTTCATTACATCAGTTGAAATATCCTCCTTCATTTATTACTTTCACTATAAATGCAACGATTGATTTATCAAGTGAGATCACACATTTCCTCCTTACATAATACATTAGCATATTTGCAGTGTGCAGATGTTCTAACATTTAACTCGTATACTCGGAGACGAATATGCCCACATATACATTTTATGAGCTGTGAATAAATCGCATTTAATACAGCCAATTAAACTGCTATTGCTTAAATGAAACATGCTACATTTATTCAATGGTTTTGTTGGCTTTTGTTATAAAGCAGCGGGTGTGTGTATACGTGTACACATACACTCACATATCTATATCTATATACGTATATATATATATATATACATCTGTATGTGAGTATGTCAAGGTAGGAGAAAGAGAAGCTGCATTTAACCAATAAAAGCAGCCTGTACTTATGTCTACACACAAAACATACAGTGCAGAAGAAATAATAAATGCATTATATAAATTCGCAAATTAAAAGCAAAGAATTGGTAAAAAGACAGACGTTCATCTAAAAAGCAAAATAAGTATATGAAGCAAATATAAACGAAAATATACTTTCAGCAAAAAATAAATAAATAAATGATATTCCTGACGTAAAAGAAAGATTGAAACACCTGATCCTAGAAAGCATATAAGTATTTAAACAAATGCAAATATACTGCAATCGAACTATAGAACCTAACCTACTGCAGGAATATTTAAAAGGAAATTGTACAGTAACATATTAAAACACACGATAGATTAGACAAAAGACAGACGAACATACTGCAGAGCGCAGTATGACAAATTTAATAATACAATCATAGTTGATTGAAATTTGAGGACTCCAAGTAAGAATGAGGTCCTTCAGTATAGTTCATATATATATATATATATATATATATATATATATATATATATTTTTTTTTTTTTTTTCGAAAAAAATTCTGTCAATGACCAGCATATTAAAAAATACAAGAACGCAATAGAGGAAAATAACGCATTCCGACGGATAGACGATACAAAAGCGGACAGGAGAAACAGTAATTAGGAGGAAAGGAAAAAAGAAAGACGGGTCTTTCGTGGACTTCTTTCCTCAGTCAAGTTTAGCAGAAGTCCTTACAGCTTCGAGCAGATAGACTTGAGACAGTTCGATCTGGTTGCCCTCCAAAATGTTTAAGCTAAGAGCATTAGATTTTTTATGTAAGAAGGCTAGCGAATGTGCGCTGCAGCAAAGATAAAACTCGGAGAACATAGTGCACAATTACAAATACAATGAACAAGAAAATAACAACAGGTGTCTTTCGACTGAATATATATATATTGATTGATTGATTGATTCTAGTTTCAGCCCATGAGCTGTGACCATGCTGGGGCACCGCCATTTGGTGTTGCTACTTGGTTTTACTTCACGAAAGCTTTTTAGCAACTGCCATTTGGTGCGTGAGAGAGTTCGATGCAGCTGCCCTCATCTGCACCTCCTGCCGTGAAGTTGGTTCATCTGGGACAGCTGACAGGAAGAGATCCAGTTCCATTTTAAAGACATCTGTATCCACCCCATGCAGCTCTCTCAGGATCTTCGGGAGGATATTGAAGAGCTGTGGGCCTCGGAAGCCCAGGCTATCACAGTATCTTGTCCTACATCTTGATGGCAAATTTGGAGTCCTAGGCACCACGCAGTGGCGCCCAGTTCTGGCATTTGGGTAACTCTCGATGCCAAAGTTTGGGACACGTCCCTCCAGGATCTTCCAGATGTATATTATGGCATATCTTTCCCGCCTACGCTCCAAGGAATATAGTTTTAATCTCTTGAGTCTTTCCCAGTATCTTACATTCTGCATAGAGGCTATCTTCTTCGTGTAGCTACGCTGGATCGCCTCGAGCTCTGTGATCAACTTGACACTGGATGGTGACCATAACTGAGAGCAATAGTCAAAGTGGCTTAGGACAAGTGTCCTCCAGAGGACCATCATGGTTTCTTGTTCTCTTGTTCTAAAGGTTCTGAGAATCCATCCAGCCAGCCGTCTACATTTTATTGCCAGTTTAGCAACATGTACATGAAAGGTCGCGTCATCACTCATGTGAATACCCAGGTCACGCACTGATTGTGCCTCTGGGATTGCAATCCCTCCGGGTCCAGTGTATTCATTGGGTGTTGCATTCAGTTTTGCATGCTGATAGTATAAAGCTTGAAACTTTTCAGCATTGAACTGCATGCTATTCTTTTCAGCCCACTTGTATATTTCGTCCAGCTCACATTGCAGGTGCTCAGTGTCTTCAGGGTTCTGTATTGCCTGTGAAACTTTTGTATCATCTGCATAACTTGTGATCGTGGCTCTCTGCGTGGCTGAGGGCATGTCTGAGAGGGCCATTATGAACAGTAGTGGTCCCAAAACAGTGCCCTGCGGAACACCGCTCACTATTTGTTTGTTAATGGAAGTGGCCCCATTGGCTGCTACCACCTGACTTCTATTCTTCAGAAAGTCATGAAGCCATTCTCCCAATTTTCCAAGTATGCCAAGATCACGCAGTTTGTGACATATCATTCCATGATCGACTTTATCAAAGGCCTTTGCAAAGTCGAGATATATGACTTCCACATTTGAGTGGTTGAGCAGTTGTTTCAGCACCCAGTCATAGTGTTGTAGGAGCTGAGTTAAACAGCTTCTTCCTGGTCGGAAACCATGTTGGATGTCAGGCAGCAAGTCATTTTCTTCAAGGAAGGTGATTAGTTTCCTTCTGACTATTCGTTCCATGACCTTGCTGATGTGTGAGGTGAGAGAGATAGGTCTGTAGTTCTTGGCCTCTGCTCTGCTACCACCTTTATGAATAGGGCATATTTTACCTTCCTTCAGTTTTTTTGGAAGTTTGCCAGCTGCAAGGAAGCTCTGAAAGAGGATCTGCAGTGGTCTTGCTAGGACTCTCTTACATACTTTTAGGAGGATTGCCGGGAATCCATCGGGGCCAATAGCTGATTCTGTTTTCATTTCATCTATGGCCTTTATTACATCGTCTTCCTTTATATCGATGTAATTTATCGTCGCCGCCTCTGATTTTATATCTGCAGTGGTAAAGAAGTCAGTTGGATTGGTGATTTGGAAATGCCCGAGGGGTGGAGTGAAAACACTCTTGAATTGCTCATTCAGTATTTCACTTACCCTCATTGGTTTTCCTGTGAGTGTGCCATCCTTTTCAAGGAGTGGCCCTATCCTACAGTGCACCGTAGCTGTTTCTTTGGCATACCTGTAGAAAGGTCTGGGGTTAGATTTTATGTTGTCTATAGCCCAGGCTTCTTTGTTTGCGCTTTCCTTTTCATGGGAGAGTTGCAGACATTTTTCAATTTCCAACAGTTTTATATATATATATAAGCATAGTAGTTAGTAATAAAATCTCAAGAAGCGATAGAGTAGTAACGTATCTTAAACATTGGAGCGAGTTACCACATCAAAGTGGCAGGTGAATGTTACTACTAGTTTAACCGCAGGCAGATTCTCCGCCAGCTGGATTTTGATGCAACGTTCTGAATCCTTTATATACAATACGTCGCTAGCATAGGGAGCGAATTCCTACTAACCTCCATAAGCGTGTATATGCAGGATGCAGAACGTTGCATGAAAAACCAGTTGGCCGAGAAAATGCTTGGGGTTAAACTAGTAGTCAAATTCAGCTGCCACTTTGATTTAGCAACTCGCTCTACTATATATGTATATATATGGTTGAGAGAGTTGGTATGGGAAAGCACGCTGCTGGATGTATAAAAAACAAAAATACTACAGAAGATTTCTATTATGTGGTTAAAAAATATATCAAAGTTGTTACGTTAAGAAAATGATACAAAGTTTTGTGTATAGTGCCATTGCTTTTGGAGAAATAACCGGTTTCGCATTTTCTTTCCAAATTTGTCAAATATCTTTACCAATATTGAGTCATCTATTCGTTATGGTGTGACGCAGGAGCGTTCGATACATGGGGAGGTCATCAGGGATTTTTCGATATAAGGGTCATAATCAATTATGTTGGGAATGATTAGGTTTTGTTAATTTAACAAGATTTGGTTTTAATATATATATATAATATATATATATATATATATATATATATATATATATATATATATGGAATGAACCGAACGTCCGGCTGAGGTGCCCTACGCTTCGTCCATTAGATCCCCGAAAGGGTGTCGGTCGATATAGACAACAGGACGATGGTCACGGAAGTCGAAATCCGCTCAGGAGTGTGTAACAACTTACCTGCCGAATCGATTTGATTTTTAAAAGTTACCAGATCTTTCGTCTACAATGTTTGTAAGGAGCTAGAGACTGCAGATGGGAATGTATCACCAGTATCAAATCATAAAAAGCATTCTAAACACTCTCGAATCATCAGAACACCTGGAGATATCCAGCAAGTTCAACAGACCATTGATTACAATCCCAGAAATTCCATGAGGTCAATTGTAAAAGATCTCCATGTGTCAGAAGGAACAGTCAGATATTCTGTTCACGAAGACAACAGATATAAGTCTCATATGATGAGGAAAGATCAATTTGTCAGAAAAAGCAAAAGAAAATCGCTACCTCAGATCTAAATGGTTCTTAAACAAACTGAAAAATCCAGCAGAAGAAAATTTGTTTTGGTTTTTCTCAAACGAGACAAACTTCGACTAATATCAAAACGTTAACTGAAGAATTGACAGATGATTATGTACAGACCCTTCTGAAGTTGCAAGTATTATGCATACCAAATTCCCTGCAACTGTCATGAAGGACATTTGATTCCTGCTTACCCCTTTCCACAAGGTCTTATAGTTAACTCTACCGCCTACATTGCGGCCCTGCAAATAATTGTTAAGCTCCGGATAGGTAGTGCATGCAATGGAGAGCCATATGTGTTTCAGTAAGATTGTGCACTATCACACATGACTCTAGTAACACAGGAATGGATAGCTTAAAATATTCATGGTCACATAACCCCTACATTTGGCCTCCTAATTCCCCAGATCTCAATCCACTGGACTATCATATGTGGAGCGTTGTTGAGAGAGAAGTCAATGAACATGCCCATAACACCAAAGATTCTTTGAAAGCTGCCATAATCAGAGTAATATCCAAAATGAACCAGAACCACTTGATTCGAGCATGTAGAGAAACTGAAATTTACAGAAATCTAATTTTACAAAGAATTTTTTTTAAATAGTTTCGAAATATCCTTAAAATCCTTTAAAATATTTCAGCCCGAAGGCTGCGGCCATGCTGGGGCACCACAAAGTTTGTGATAAAATAAGAGAATTACAGCCACTGAGGAGAAAAGAAAAGTCATGAATGAATTGGCTACCTTCCTGATTCAATATATAAATAAGTGCAAATGATATGAACAAGCTATGACATGAACAAAACAAACCTCTCAAGTACAAATGATTGAAGTACATACAATCAACAATCTCAATCTATTATTAACACACGCAATACGATAGCTGGTATATAGACGCTAAGTACCGTTTTTATAATGTGTATATTGAATATATTAACCTGGAATTTAAGTAATTTGAAGATAGGGTTAGAGAGAACGTGAGAAGCACTAATTTCATTCTGTTACCATTTAACAAGCACAGTTCCAGGAAGGAGTTTGTTGTAGATACTCTATTGAATACAGTCTATAATGGCAGTCTACAAAAAGCACTCATCATCAATTAAGTTTGCGATAAAATATTTGCCTATCTCTATAAATATATTGAAGTTGCTAAGTTGATGACAGAAACTAATTATGATGTATACATAACTTTAAAACAAGGGAATAGGGAAACCAAAACAAAAGCAGAATTTCCAAAAATGTTACACAAACAAGAACATTTTCCTTGTTCAAATGAGAATTAAATGCAAAAAAAAAAATGTAAGTGATAAATTCCATTGTGTTCCCTGTATTGTTTATTAACATAGAAAAATGAAGGATGCTTGAGATCCAAAATTGGATACTTATACAAGAAAATTGATTACAACATACAGAACATATTACCACAAAACACATTTCTACTGGGTTTGCATGAATAGAGAATTAGAAGACAATGATTAACGTAGGTGGAATCCAATTACAAACCAATTACATTTATGCAGTAAATACACTTCAAAGAGAGCAATGAATATAACTATGGAAAAAGAAAGATTCTATATTTTTTCTGCAAAGATACCACAATATTCATTACTCAGGTAAAGTGAGAAAAATGTACGATAGAATCAAGAATTCAAAGGACAGGAACGACGCAGCAATAGTCATTAAATATACCGTTTGCATCAACACTTTTTCTCTTTGCCAGCCCGAATTATTTTCATAAGATTGTCCTATATATCTATGCTTGTTTTCTGACTTTTAGTTAATTTTCGCTTCATATGTTCTCTGAAATATGTAGCTTCCCTTAGATTAGCCTTAAGTTTCTGCATCATACATGATGCATAGACACGAGGAAATTATGTCCTATGCATCACATATGATACGTAGGACAGACAAACGGTTGAATGAAGAGGAAAGTAAATGTGTTATGTCGCACGTTCCGATGCCTACTTTTCAACTCTAATCTTCTCTCTGCTACTCTGTTCTAGTCTACTACGACTGCTACTGAAATCTACTCTTCCACGAGGTCTAGACTTCTCCCTCTATATCTACGTATTGGGCTAGTCTACTTCATCGTCTGGGGGCGTCGACACAACAAAATGATTCTGTGGAAAGTATAAACATAGATAGTCTTTCCCAAACGTGTCATCAAATAATCAGAAACCGCAATAGTAGCATTTGGCGCTTAATGCCGCTAAAGCGAGATAGGTTCGAAAAGAGCAGCTTAAAATTTTGTAATCCATCTATACCGAGCACGGGAGAAATTTCATTAAATAAATCTTCTCATACCCATCTTGCTCAATATTTGCCATTGTAATAACTACGTGTACCAACTGCACCGGAAGAAGGAGTATCTTCATTAAAATTTGCCCAAGCATTGTAAATTGAATAGTGCAAAAAATAGTATGAATATTGACGCAATAATGTTGCGGAAAATAATTAAATAGGAATAACATAAGTCATGTTAGTGCACACTTATTCGAGCATGAATCGATTTGATAACCAATTACAACGCATATACATTATAACTGGTAACACATCACGAAGACAGACACGCATGGATAAAGTAAATAAAGGAAATCGAAATGCAAATGTGTTCAGGGAAAATTACTAAGAAGGCAGACGAGGTATAATACGGTGGAATCTATTATAGTATGGGCTTGTAGGAATATATTCTACGCACCAAATACCTTATCCAAATACTGTTCGTTCCCCCAAAACGCATTACCTGTTTCTTATTTTGAGTTTTTACAAAGTTTTATGGTTTTTATAGCTTTCTCACAAGAAATTAAAAAGTGAGTTGTTTAAATGTATTCATTGCATTGTTCGTAATTTGTTCTATTCTCTCCTCTCATGAAATTTATACGCTTCAAAAATAAATATTACAGGAAAATAATATATGCAGAAGATACAGGCAGAAGATATTAACATCTAGCGATAAATGACAATAGTTTCCCTACCAAAGAAATGATATATATATAATGACTTGATCAGCTGGAATAGTAGCTAAATCAATTTACACATTAGCCATTAAAAAGTGTGTGTGTTGAGCAACAAATTCAATGCATTTGAATATAAAGCAGTATAAAACAGTACTGGAATGACTCTGATCACAAACCTGTCTAGCGCTGCTTTGAGGATGAATAACGACAAGAATGGGGTTTCGATATGGTAGCTGAACTTGTTTGAAATAGCAGTGACATCTCTTCCAAATCTCATGCAAGGACACAACAGATTAAACAATCTTCGATATCACAAACGGAAATGCTATTGGATTACTGGGATGTATTTCATTTCAGATCAACTGAGGTAGTTTCACCAGTCGCACGTATAGACACAGGCAAACACATACACACACACACACACACACACACACGGTTCCACTAGTCCTTTATGAAGAAAATACAAATTGCTAATCATGCCGAAGTTAATAACATTGGGGAACACATTATATGAAACGATATCTAACACTTGATTCTAAGTGTTTTGGGTGCGCTAAATACGAATTCTATCTCGATTTGGCTCTATCAAGTTTCGATACCTGTCAACATCGTGTGTGCTATTTTCCAGATTTTTCAATTTAGGATGAAAAAATTAAATCATGTATTCAAATTTATTTTCAAGTTTCATGAATATAAGCGGTTCAAAGTACTGTAAAATTTCATTATAACGATTGTAAGGGCTTAACATATAAGAAAGTAATGAGATATGAAGTTTTCACTCAGAGAAAGATTTTCTTTTATAAGATTTTCGAGTATTTGCTTGTTGATGGCCGGTTTCGTTTCAAACACCAACAATAAACAGCCATCATATGGGAATCCCAGCGTCCTTGGTACCTTTCCTCCATACTTTTGATATCTTGGTAGAATCGTACCCCTTTTTCCTCACTTACAGTATCTAAATGTCTTGGAAATTTGTCACGATGGTTATTCATAAAATGCATTTTTATGCTCATATTAAGGGACACTGTAGTCCCTGAAAAGTATTTCTATGATTTCTTCGCAGTCATCTGCTCTATAATTGCTTAAAATGTTTTCTGTCACGTCTACGAATGAGATCCAGGTATTTTTGTTGTATTCATTCAGGACATAAGGAAAATCGCAGGCTTTAACTAATGTTCTTAATAGTGGACCGTAGAATATTCCTGCTTTCATCTTTTCATAACTTAAACTTGGAAACTTTGAAGTTATTTATTTGAAACACATGCCGTTCGTATCTAAAGCTTTTACATATTGTTTAATAAATCCTAGACTGATATGCAGAGAAGGAAATATGATTTTATCTCTGGTCACTAAAGGTGGATTAATTACGTTTTTCCCCGGCCAGATTTGTTTGAAATAATGTTATTCCTCGATTCTGCTGTCCCCTAAGCAAAAAAGGTAAAAATATTTAGTATACTCTGGTTGTTGTCCTAGCAGAAAATTAACCACTTTTTAGTCAACACATGTAGCCCACTTGTGCTCCCTATATTTGATAAGATTTAAAACCTTCTCTATTTGTTCATACTTTTCTTTAAATTTTGTTGGGTCCCCAGTCGGTAACGAGCCGTTTAGCTTGCCATTATGCAACAACACACACTTAAAATTTATTTTCAAAATGAAGAAAACAAGCGCCAATCACCTGCATCGTAAGACTCAAACTCAATCTCCTAGAACAAACCAAGTATGTTGCAACAACATACCAAAAATCCTCTGTTATAAAATATTTCAGAAGTTCTCATTTTCCGTAAAATATAATGTATGTTTGAAATAAACAATTTTTGCACTCTAGGCCTTGAAGTTAAAATTTTCACAGACTTTTTTTGAAAATTTAGAACCCTTACAAGATCATTCAACTAGGCCATGTTAAACTGTTGCGGATAATTTTAACTTTCAAATGCCCTGGGATCAAAATTAGTGTCAAACTCCTGAGAGTGCATAACAATATTTTATGAAACATCTTCAACTAATTCTTGAGGTGGCTGACTCTTAAATGTTGGAATGAAGATTTCATTCGAAAGTTAAACAGGTGGTATCGCGGTGTGGAAATTTGGGTACTCGATAAAATGTTTATTTTTCTTAGTGAAGCTCGAAGTTTTGAAAAAGCAAAAGTAGCAATTGATCTCATGGTTAGTTCGCTCTCGCCACAACTGAATGGACAAAATCATGCTAAAAGTACTTTTTTACATGAATAAAAATCGCTCTCCTAAGGAAATTAAGTTAAGTTCAGTTAAAGCATTCTTCTTGGACTCCCATACGATTAAAGTCATCTTCCTTATCCCTATTCAAAGTTATTCAAATGTACATGTACATGAGTGCATAGGTAAGAATGCACAAAGCAGATGTGTCAAGAGCCTGTTTGTCGGCGTTTAGAAAAATGTTAACAAAAGCGAGAGAGACTTGCTTTTATGGATTATATCAAACGTTATCGCTCTAAAAACCAGTACCTGATAGAGCAAAATCGAGTAAAAATTCGTTCTCATCGCACCCAAAACAGAAATAACTATCAAATCTAATTCCATAGACAAAAATATTGAAATTTGTTCCCCACTGTTATATATGTATAAGATATACATACTATATAATTCATTTCTCACAACTTGAAAGCAAAGGGAAAAAGAAGGAATATAGAAAAATGAAGATGAATATATTATTGTGCGAAATGTAGGAAGAAATTAGAAGTGGGCGAGGAACAGAATAGGAAGTCGTTTTAAGAGGTTTAGAGAAATAGTCTACAAATTTTAAATATTTGTGGATATAAGACAAGTGTACACATTCTTCCACTCCACCGTAGCATACATTTTGCATTTTCCCTATATATTGCCATGTCACTTCTATTTCCTAGTTCCCTTTGGATATTTCTTTCAATTCATTTCTACGACTTTATGTACAGGAAATTTAAATTTTATTCCTGAATTTAATAACGAAAGTTGATTGCAATACTTTTCCTATGTGCACATAGAGAAAATAGATCGCGATATATCTCACCATATCAGAAAGCAACAGCAATTCCTCAGTTTCAGAATATTTGTTAAATATAGAAATCAAACAGGGAAATTTCTAGATATTCATCTGTAATAGCTTACATGAATGCGCTTATGAAAATGTCCATCAATAAATCAATTAGATAATTTATGCTGTAGAAATGCTATGGAAAATCTACATAGATATTTTCATGTTTTCGTGTCAATGGGATTCATCATGTTGTAAAATTAAATATGAGCAAACAGATAATGAATATCTTACGGAGAACACAAACAGTTAGACGTAAACATATTTCTTGTGGAAATTCTGTGTATAATATGATGAGGTAAATAGTAGCTTCTTTCATGTTAGAGATATATGTGATGCATAATAGCTGTCAGAATAAAGAGTTAAGATCAGAGAGAGATTTACTTGTGTGGAGCAAAGAGAGCTAACCGATAGTTCAATTGAGAAGTTCAAACCGGTTCTGAATGGAGAGCAATGATGATTTAAATTTGGTTTGATTTGAAAGTAAAAATTCATAAAGAAATATTATGTAATACACTATCATCTCCTTTCAAATACGTAAGAGCCTCACTGTTGCTAGGTACAGTTAAATACAAATATCCCTTTTCTTTTTTAATTACCCCAACTCCAACATAGCTGCTATGTAAATATTTACTTAGATACTTAGAGTACATTTTGGGGGATTATATGAAATTAACTGTAATATTGGTTTTTAAATGATCTAAAAGGGGAGGTAAATCTAGAAATAATAACTTGCTATAATCCGCAGTATTGCATTTTAATATATACTGTATAGAGAGAGAGATGGGGAGAGGAAGGAAGAGAGAGCGGGAGTGAATAAGAGAGGGAGGGAGGGAGAGAGAGCAGCGCGAAGCACCGATTATGATTAAATGAACTATTGGTTAGCTAAAATATAAAGGTCGAAGTTTTGACAGAACAAAAGTAGCAATCGATCTCATGGTTATTTGGCTCTCGCCACAACTGAATGGACATATTTTAACTTCTGAAAGCAAATTCACTGCAGCGACCATGAATGACATATTCTCCCTTATGGCAAAAGGTCTAAATAAATAAAAAAGACATATTTTCCAAGTGCTTCCCTCTAGCGGATCCTAGACGCGTGATTCTCGTTCTTGGTTCTTTAACCTTCCTCAATGATAAAGAGAGAAGAGACGTAACCGTAGACAAATTGAAACCAGTTGTTTTAACCAAGACAGTAAACATCAGTAACTGTTTGGAGCAAATGGAGCGTCTGGGCGGAATGAAAATAGTAGCATCAGCGCCAATCAGTGATTTAGGTATATCGAACTTCATGCAAAGTTAGAATAAGTTTATGGCATATTTTAACTTCTAATGGCGTGGTGTAAAAGTTCTGTCGTATAGAAAGAGGTGTAAACCCCTCATACACACTCGCACAGACAAGCTCACATATACGATACACACCTAGAAATACACACACACGTACACGTACACTCATATATTCTAAACATAATTTAACAATAGTATAAGCCATTTTGATTAAATGCTGGTGAATATAAACATTTAATAACAATGGCAGTAAGTTATGCTACTACTATACCTAAATTTCCACTGAATCCATATCAAATATAAAGAGGAGCAAAACGAAAACTATCTCCATAAACACTTATACTTTCTCCTCTTTTTTGAATACCAGTAGTTTCTAATTGTTGTCCTCTTAAAGACACGTGTCTTTCTAAAATATTATTTCTGAAGCTATAGTTCCTCTTTTAAAGAACAGAGCAACGAAAGCGTATTTAGGGCTCCCACTTAGATATCCACATCATCAAACACTAGATTGGTTGTTGAAGTGAGTGAGTGAGCTAAGGGCAATATTGGGTATAATTAACAGTAAATAATTCTGGCGTGAACTACTGTTATGTTTAACAGACGAGCTTCCATCACTGAAAATGACGAAAATGACGTCGGAATCACGTGACCTGATGATCTCCACTAAATAAGCAACTGGAGGAGGCGTTCTCCTGGGTTTAAAATAAAAGTGCTGCTTGTTCTTATAGACACAATCGTTGAGGTAGCAATGAACAATTGTGGAAATATCCAATAGGATTAAAATAAACACCGAAAATATATAAATGTGTTAGGTTCGAAATTGAGAGTACGTTACCAAATAAAGCACACTTCCCGAACAAAATTCGAAGAGCGCATCAGCCGAAGTGTTGCGACTAAAATAACCAAAATCAGGATTCCAGTCCGACTCTGTCATGTTACAATAATAATAATTAAAATTCTTCATTTTAGGAATTCAAAGAAAATATATATATTCATTCATTAGATTAAAGAAAAATATGAGAGATATAAATCTACACTCGTCAAATATATCATATTGGTTTTATCATTTTCCCCACATCTTTGCACACATACGTATATGTATATGAATATGTATATATGTGTGTGTATGTATGTTTATATATACATGTGTGTGTTTATATATATATATTTATATATATGTATACACACACACACATATCCACGCCTATATTTAAATTACCCGACAAGCTGTGTGTTTTTATTTCTCCCTCTCCCCAACCACAATCACACTGCTAAGCATTGGTATACATTGATATACAGTTATTTTAAGTTACTTGGGCAACGAAAACACAAAAAACAACATTTTAGCACAAACGAAAAAATAACATTACTTGTTTTCTATCTTTATATTTTCTATCTTTATACTTTTCAGTTTTCAAAACATTGTATTGCTTCTACTTATTTGAATGTATGTTATTTTATGTAAATAGCTATATATCATTGATTTTATCACATACAACTTTACTTTCTTGCTTCCTTATGTGTGTATACACAGTTGAACTGTCGCTGGTGGAGAGTGAGAATGAAAGGAAATAACAGCCAAATAAAAATATAACCATAATAGGATTTCGTATATCAATATAACTAAGCTTCAGATCAAATCCGATACTTTTATCTTAGTATCCAGTTGAGAAGACACTCCTCTACTACTACTACTAATGCTACTAATACTACCACCACCGCCTCCGCCGCCACCGCCTCAGTAGACCATCATCATTATTACTACCATCAGTATCCCCAATACAACCAAAACCATCACCGCTATTACGAACAACATATCTTCCTCGTCATTATCATCACCGACATCTCCATCCTTATTATCATCGCCATCATTGTGTATATCATGTGATACGTAGCAAATTCTAACTATAGCAAAATTTAGAAATAAAAATTCGTCGGACCGCGAAATATTTACAAACTCTACCCAGTCATGTAGAACCTTGTACACACAAAGTAATCGATCCTGGTCAAATACATTTTCGATGATTTTCTTTTACCAACACTATATTTGTTTTTTTACATTTATCACACTCACATACAGAGATATAATATCTTAGATCAATATATATATATGCATGTATATGCATATATAAATATATATGTATCTGTGTGTATGTAATTATGGCGTTCATTCAATTCGTCGCTGGTTACTTGTCGACTGTCAAATGATTCACCGCTTACTTCGTCTCCACAATTCTTCGTGAGTGCCCAACTTGCAAATCAACCAAACGTTTAAATGTTACATAAGCAAAAAGTTTGACTGACGTTAAGGATTACAAATTTTTGCTCTCAGTTGATTTCGATTTTAAATTATGACACGGGACCAGCAATTTCGGGGGTAAGTTATGTCGATTACATCCACACCAGTATTCTAATGGTACTTATTTTATCGCCCCCCACCCCACCCCCAATGGATGAAAGGCAGAATTTGAACTCAGAACGTTAAAACGGACAAAATGATACTAAGCATTTTGCCTGGTGTGCTAAAGATCCTGCCAACACGCAGCCTTCCCTCTCAGTTGATATTGCAAATGGATATGAAGTATTGAAGAGAGAACAATGAAAACACAACAATGAAGAAGAACATTGTACATGCAAAATATCTATTTATATATGTATATGTATATGTATATGTATATGTATATATATATATATATATATATATATATATATATATATATATATATATATATATATATATATATATATATATATATATTATATATTTATATATTCATACATTCATACAATTTCTTTCAATTTATAATGCTTAACACATGAAAAGCAAAGAAATGTAGGCAAATGTATATTTGGAACACCAAGAATCTTGCAAACCTAATACAAAAGCGATATTTATAACTGGTTTTGTAAATAATAATTTGGATCTAAAATTTACTTATGTAAATGCTATATTTTAAATCTATTAAAAATAGGTGAAATGGCAAAACGTAGATGAAATAAAAATGAGATATTATCATTGCAAATGTTCTGCAACAAATTCCATGAGATTATTGTTGTATTCAAAATCGTAATTGTTTATTACATTTCTAATGTGTTTATTGAGGATACAGCATTTCGTGTCTTTCCTCTGAATATAATGTTGCAGTTTTGTTTGCATATACCACGTAATTTTTTTATAATAAACATGAAATATTGTCATTGTTCTTTCACCTTTAACTTGTTTATACGGATTATGTTGAATATTAATTTATTTACGTTATAAAACACAAACCCATGCACTAGGTGAATCACCCACAAAGAAAATGCGCCAGCTACACGTTCTCACCGACAAAGAAAGCAATTGCATTATTCACGGGAGCAATTTGAAAAATGCAAAGAACTAAACGGCTAACGTTCTTTCCAAACTTAGCTGACAAAGAATTGATCTGTCCTCGAGTTAGATGCACTCACCTCTCTCTCTCTCTCTATATATATATATATATATATATATATATATATATATATATATATAAATACCTTTAAACTCGTTACTCTTTTACTTGTCTCAGTCATGTGACTGTGGCCATGCTGGAGCACCGACTTTAGTCGAGCAAATTGACACCAGGACTTATTCTTTGTAATCCTATTACTTATTCTATCGGTTTCTTTTGCCGAACCACTGGGTTACGGGGACGTATATACACAAGCATCGGTTGTCAAGCGATGGGGGAGGGGACAAGCACAGACACAGAAACATATACAGATACATACATATATGTATACATATATACGACGGGATTCTTTCAGTTTCCGTCTACCAAATCCACTCACAAGGCTTTGGTCGGACCAAGGCTATAGTACAAGACGCCTGGCCAAGGTGCCACGCAGTGGGACTAAACCCGGAACCATGTGGTTCGTAAGCAACACAGCCACTCTTACGCCTATATATATATATATATATAAATATATATATATATAATCGAAATAATCAACAGGATATCAAGAAGTAATGCAGTACGACCATTTCAAGCGTCTCCATTTACTTGAACAATGCAATAATTACATCAATTTAAATGCAGGGCTATCCTTAACTGCACAAGTAAACAGAGTTTTAATCAGTTGGACATTTTGCTCAAATATTTCAACAGGGGAAGAAGATGGAAGAAATCTATGTTGTCGCTATTGTAGCTAAGAATATTTTATTAAAAGTTGTGAGGATAAAATCGGACTGACTGGCTGATTCAACTAAAGTCTCAATTACATATATATATATATATATATATATATATTTATATATAGAGGGCATTATACATACATACCAGAGGGCATTATACATACATGCCACACGCTAAGAGGGACAATTAGTCATTTCTACCAAAAATATTACTAATCCCACCGAATGCAATTTTTCAAAGTAAGACATTTAAAAAATATAGACCTGTATCACAGTGATTTCATACTTACGTATTCATCAGCAAGCCTGAATGTATCATAAATAAACGACCCTGCCCCGCTTAAGCCGATCAGCTAACTGATCAACATCAACGAAGCACATGGGTGAGTTTACATATATTACATCCTGTAAATGGCATACTTTTACGACTTGCATTTCGGGAAAGGAAAAGTTTTTTCGGAATAAAAATTTAGCAATTAAGGACAACTACTTAATAAGGAAAACTTAACAAGAAATTGTCAGGTAGATAGCGTGAAAACCTCATAAGAGAATAAATTTCGAAAATAATTATTTCTTATTGAACATATTAATTTATATATAGAGGGCATTATACATACATGCCAGAGGGCATTATACATGCATGCCACACGCTAAGAGGGACAATTAGTCATTTCTACCAAAAATATTAGTAATCCCACCGAATGCAATTTTTCAAAGTAAGACATTTAAAAAATATAGACCTGTATCACAGTGATTTCATACTTACGTATTCATCAGCAGGCCTGAATGTATCATAAATAAACGACCCTGCCCCGCTTAAGCCGATCAGCTAACTGATCAACATTAACGAAGCACATGGGTGAGTTTACATATATTACATCCTGTAAATGGCATACTTTTACGAATTGCATTTCGGGAAAGGAAAAGTTTTTTCGGAATAAAAATTTAGCAATTAAGGACAACTACTTAATAAGGAAAACTTAACAAGAAATTGTCAGGTATATATATATATATATATACATATAGAAATAGATAGATAGATAGATAGATAGATAGATAGATAGATAGATAGATAGATAGATAGATAGATAGATAGATAGATAGATAGATAGATAGATATGTTTCTTTATTAGCCTCACAGGGCTGCACACAGATAGAAAAAATTACAAGGTAGAGCTTTTCTTTTGAAGGTAAAAAAAGGGGGGGTTCGATCAAAAGGGATCGTAAAACGAGAGAAAGAGGACAAAAAAGGGGGGGTTAAACAAAGGGGGAGAGGAAAAAAATTGATCAATAGGGATCGTTATCACAGAAATGTCAATATGAAGTGTAAAGGGGAGGACAGGTGAGGTTTACCCGTGGAAAGAAAAGCCTACGGAAAAGACCACGGTAACCTCGGTCAATGAAGTCACATATTATATTTCTTTCTTTTATTTTTTTTTGAAAATAAGCAACTCTCTGTATTAATTTTTATGGTTCATAGAATCATAGTCAAGGTGGCTTCGTCATCCTTGCTACATTCACCCATCTTTTTTTAAAACATTCACTAGACAAAACTTGCCTCTCTACTCTCACTTTCCTCCTCAAGTGATACTTGAAGAAGTTGATGAGAGATTGACCAGAGAGGAAAGTGTTTGTCTCGAATCCTTTCAGGCGCGTCCACCAGATACATTCTTTCGCCATAGCCACAAGTATGATAAAAATAGCTCTTCCTTCCCGTTTGAAGGAAGGAGGCGTGACGATATTAACGATAGACTCAGCTGATAAACCGACACGTCCCACACGTGACAGCAGTCGTTCGACATAAGCCCACAGGTGGGAAATTGCTGGACACTGCACGATTGCGTGCAGAGCGGTTTCGTCGCTCTGCCCGCATCTCGGGCAGGTCGGCCCCGTGTTTCTCGAGCCATGCCTATAGAGCTTATCCCGAACGGGTAGCGCTTCTCGGTAGCACCGCCAGGCCAGGGATCTCTGGAAGTTGTCCATAGGTCCCGGGCCGAAAGTCGTTTGAAACAGGCGGGTCAGGTATTCCTCGTCGACGCCCAGGTTTGCCCCGAGATCGTCGTCGTACCTCCCCTCCACTAATCCCCTATAGAATGCTTTGGTTGTGTTGAAGTCACTCAAGGTCGACCCGGGACGGCAGAGTTGCTTGAGAGCAACGCGACACTCGCGGTGCCATTCGCCCTTCCTCGGCCTCTTTTTGATCCACGACTGCAGTTCGGTCATGGAGACAAGTTGCGGGAATGCGTGCCTCACAAACGGCGACCACACCTGTTCACCGTCGTCTACATAGAGCCGGAGATGTCGCAGTCTCAGCGCGAGATAGATAGATAGATAGATAGATAGATAGATAGATAGATAGATAGATAGATAGATAGATAGATAGATAGATAGATAGATAGATAGATAGATAGATAGATATGTTTTACACAAAATGAGATAACAAAGCCAACGCTGTGAGTGTTGAGGACATTTATAAGGATAAAGATATATAGTATTATAGTTGTTTGTGGGATATCGCTTCCTCAGAGACGGTGTGAGATGTTTAAATAGAGTTAAATAATTGAGTTCGAAATAAGGAATTATTATGGAGAAGGTGCAGATAGGGAATATAGAATGAAATAACAGAATGAAAGTAGAAATAAAATATATAAAGATATTGTAGTTCCAGTTCCATTATTCGAGGAATGTAGTGTATAGAATTGGTAAAAATGTTTCTTCTACATGGTATTTAAGTTCCAATAGTGGCTCATGTTTAGTCATTTCAAAGTATGGAGCTGTGGATTCTGTGTTACTCATTCGGAAGGGTTTTGTGGTGTGAATGAATGAAAATTTGAGAATGTATTGGTAGTATTTGTGAAATAATGGGTGAAGGGAGAGATGTGTATGAGTAGAATGAGGAGATAGGGAAAAATGAAAATAGGAGGAGGAAATGAGAGGAAGAAAAGAGATAAAAGGGAGAAAGAAGGGTGAAGAAAAATTGGAAAGTGTGAAAGAAATTAAGGGCGAAAGAAGTGAGAAAAGAAGTATTAATTGTTGGTCAAGATAATATCAGGGTAAGATGGGGGAGGAGAAGGGGAAGGATAGGAGTGAATAAGTGTGATAATGTGAGTAGGAGTGATATGATTGAGCCACATTAAGCGTAGAATATTGGGGATATGATAAAGCTGCACGAAGGTAGAGAAAGGGCATGGGTGGGGTGATAACAAAGTGAATAGTGGTTTTAGTAGTGAAATTTGAAGTTGATGGAAGAATACAAGGATATCAAATATCTCTATAAATAGACGTGTATGGTAGGTTAGTGCGGTAGGTAGGAATCATTGAGAGGGAAAGAAGGTCGACAACACTGTTCAAACTCATTTCGCAATGAAAATTGATATAAACCCTGTCTTACTTTAGGGGAAACACGGTATATATATATATATATATATTATATATATATATATATATATATATATATTATTCTTTTTGGGGAGAGTTATTCTATTTTAATGCCTTATTAATTAAATCATTCACTGGTTCGATTTCTACTCATTTACTAATTTATTATTTATTATTTCTATATTTAGTTGCTTCTTGCAAATTCTTATGTTGTCAGCCTTCTCAGAGATAGTTCATGACGCTGAAGGAAACTATCCAGCTGTTGTTGTGATGCTTTGATTTCATCTGATAATATATCAAACTTTGGTACATTTGCAAGTGATTCCTCTTGCCTTCGTCCTTTCCTTTCAGTTACAGAGAGTTCTGTTTGTCTCTTACTCAACTGCGCCCGCACATGGTAATCAAGAGTTAGGTAACCAGATTTGAGGGGTGATGTGACCGCAGACACTGTCTGACAGCCATGATTGGGTTCTGCTGCTTGTGTGGCTCGGTGCAGAGCCCTGTTGCCATACATAGGGTGTTCCAGCAGCCACTCTCTTGAATCAGGGCAGCATTACCTCCTACAGGCATTTGAAGCAAGCTTCCGTACCATGCTGAATCTGAGGCCATGTGGGAAGATGAATGAAAGCATAACGTCGCCGTCACCAGTGATCAGCCCAAACACCAAGATGTTGATTAGATGTTGATTTGTATCACTCTCGATATATGTTTTGGGGACACGGCAAGCCAACGGATGTTCTGTGTGTTCACCACCTGATCCTGGTAGAAATTTTTCTTGTCTGAGAAAAACCCAAACATATTCGGTTGGAGTGTATCTTTTAGTTTATTCAAAAGTTACATAGTGCGGTCTTTCCTTTTGCTGTTGATGACTTTGGATAAAAATTAGCCCTTCCTCAGCTTGTATAAGGAATACCGAATGTCTTCATGCACTACCTGCTTCATAAGAAGCTCAGACACTCCCTTATCCCTAGCGATGGAGATGATTGACTTGGAGGGATCGTTGTCAATCATGAACTGGATCTCACCAAAAAATTCTGGAGTTCTTTAATTATCGGAACGACGATACTGATTTTCCGGGTTGCTGTAACTTCGTAATCAGAACTGGATTCATCCAACTCTTTCTGAATCCTCGGAAATCATCAGATTGACCCCCAAACACTCTGAAATATTCGTACTAGAGCATCCGGTGCGAATGCCATGCAGTACAGCATGTCGTTTCTAAATTTCTGGCAGAGGGAACTGCGAGATAGTGCTGTTGTTCACACAGACGGTATCGAACAGACACTACTATACAGTGTAGTCGACAAAATAAAAACAAACAATGCGCATGCAGGAAATTAAAGACATAAAGTGGTGACAATTTACTCATCACACACTGTATATAAACATATATAAATAAAGGTAAGCTCCAACGATCAAAGCGTAGGCTGATAGTAAGCTTAGAGCAGTTCGTACAATGTATAAAAAATATCTTTCAGGAACTTTTCTGTTTTATTGATGTAGAGGGTTTTAAGTTTTTTTCCTCATATCGGAGTTCGATAAGCTGAACAAAAACTGTTTTATAGCTTATGGTTAGCAGCAAAAGTTGCTGTGTATGTGAATGTAAATCCAAAATTATGGAAATCGAGTAGATAAGATCCATTCCCTAAGTTTGGATTTCTTTAAATATATATTTGTGTGTATATGTGTGTGTATTTATAGACACACGAAGACACACACACAATCCCATATGTCTCAATGGGGTCCTTTCCTATCGACCGAGCAAAAGGACTTGTGGTGATATAGTTCTCTCTGCATTTTATGCGACACATGCTTTTTTTATTGTCTGTATACACACACACACGCACACACGCACACACACACACACACACACACACATATATATATATATAATATACACAATAGAAGACCCAAAGAATGGAAGATAACGCTTAGTAAGTGGTATGGACACACCGTAGTTAAACTCTTGTTTCGATAGTGATACGGGTGAGGAGTCTAATGTGGGTCTTATATTAACATCGATATATATATTTATTAGACAAAATGAGATGAAAAAGCCAAGGCTGTGAGGAGTTTTCAGGACATTTATATGGTAAAAGATGTAAATATAGTCTTATAGCTCTTTGTGGGATATCCCTTCATCAGGGACGGTGTGAGATGGTTAAATAGAGGTAAATATTTGAGTTCGAAATAAGGAATTATTATGGAAAAGAAGAAGATAGGGAATATAGCGGAAAATAAGAGAAGAAAGTAGAGATAAAATATATAAAGATATTGTAGTTGCAGTTCCATTATTCGAGGATAGAAATGGTAAGTTCCAGTAGTAGTTTATGTTTAGTCTTTTCAAAGTAAGGAGCTATGGATTTTGTGTTACTCATTCGAAACGGTTTTGTGGTGTGACTGAATGAAAAGTTTAGTATGTATTGGTAGTATTTTTTAATATGTGGGGGAGGTAAGAGATGTGTATGAGTAGGTTGAGGAGAAAGGTCAAAATGTAAACAGGAAGAGAAAATGAGAGGAAAAAAGAGAGAAACAAGGGAGAAAAACAGTGTCAAAAACAGAGAAAAAGTGTCAAAAAGAAATTAAGAATGGGTGAAAGAAGTGAGAAACGGAGCATTAATTGGTGGTCAAGATAATGTGAGGGGAGATGGGAGAGGAGTAGAGGAGGATGAGAGAGGAGTAGGAGAAGATGGGAGAGGATGTGAAAGCACGGTAGATTTTAAATTAACAGAACTGGAAGACCGTCGAACTGGATGCTAGATATATTACGTTATCACTATAACCATGCCTCTATCGGAGCGTGAACCACTCTATGCAAGATTTCCAATTTAAGGATAACATCTCCTCTTACACTGATCAGTCTCTGAGATACTGTAAACAAACATACTCAGATCTAAATAGTACTACCAAAATTTTTCACCTCATGAAATAAATGAAAAGTGACTATAAGAGTTTTGGTGTGATTTTAGATGCTAATCGCTCTACCACCATATAATTGCTTCACATCCAATTGAGTGTCTCAGGTAATGTAAATTACTAGACAATTACGACTGCGAGAAAGTAAATGCCTTTACTTGTGTACAGGTTCAATTAGAAGTGAAATACAGTTAACCCTGTAAACCAATCAATAAGATAAATACTATAAAGCAATCTAATTACTGAAGTATCGGATAGTACGTTCTGTTCTTAGGAAAATTTTGACACGGCTACATACACAGACACACAAACACATAAATATAAACGTACATACATATATGCACACAAACACACGCACACATACACATGTATATATGCATATATATAAATATATGTATGTATGTATGTATGTATGTATGTATGTATGTATGTATGTATGTATGTATGTATGTATGTATGTATGTATGTATGTATGTATGTATGTATGTGTGTATGTATGCATGTACATATAATTGTGTGTCTGAGTAAGTGAAAGAGAATAGGAGTGAATTTAAAATGTCGATAACCTATGCGGTTGGTTATGATTGAAAATTAACACCTACAAACATTTCTTGAAATTCCGATTTCAAAGCTAACACATCATTGTATATTTGTTCATCATTCCTCTCCAGACGTGTAAAGTTTTATTTAATCTCCTTGACAATGGAAACTAACGTATCGTTTGAATCCATACGACAAAAGAACTGAGTTCTGATTTGACAACACCATTTCTTAGTGTGTCTATACATAAAATTTTCTCTCCTCTTACGCTTGCAATCTTCGATTTCATAGAAACAAACACATTCATGACTACGAAGCCCTCAAATTAATGACTATCTATCTATCTATCTATCTATCTATCTATCTATCTATCTATCTATCTATCTATCTATCTGTGTGTCTGTCTGTCTGTTTGTATCTCTCTCTCTCTCTCGCTATATATATAAATATATATATATAGAGAGAGAGAGATTAGTGGAGGCGCAATGGCCCAGTGGTTAGGGCACCGGACTCGCGGTCGGAGGATCGCAGTTTCGATTCTCAGACCGGGCTTTGTCTGTGTTTATTGAGCGAAAACACCTAAAAGCTCCACCATGCGACCCCTATTGTACTCTTTCGCCACAGCTTTCTCTCACTCTCTCTTCCGGTTTCTTGAGTAAAGCTGCGATGGACTGGCGTCCCGTCCAGCTGGGGGGAACACATATGCCACAGAAACCGGGAAACCGGGCCCATGCGCCTGGCTAGGCTTGAAAGGGGCGCAGAAAAAGAAAATATATATCGACGTGAGTGTGTGTGTGTGTGTGTGTGAAGGTTCATGTCTCAATGATTAGAGCGTCGGGCTCACAATTATGAGGTAGTGAACTCGATTCCCAGACTGTGCTGTCAGTAGTGACCTTGAGGAAAACATTTTGTTTCATGTTGCTCCAGATCAGTCAGCTGTAGAAATGTGTTGCGACGTCACTGGTGTTAAGCTGTACCGGTCTTTGCCATCCCTTTGGGTAACATCAGTGGCATGGAGTGGGGAGGTCGATATGCAAGGGTGACTGCCGGTCCTCCATAAACAACCTTGTCAGGACTTGTGTTTAAGAGAAGTTTCTAGGTGCAATCTCATGGTCACTGAAACCGATGAAGCTCCATACCCTTATATATATATATATATATATATATATATATATATATAATAGGCGCAGGAGTGGCTGTGTGGTAAATACCTTGCTTACCAACCACATGGTTCCGGGTTCAGTCCCACTGCGTGGCATCTTGGGCAAGTGTCTTCTACTATATCCTCGGGCCGACCAAAGCCTTGTGAGTGGATTTGGTAGACGGAAACTGAAAGAAGCCCGTCGTATGTGTATATATATATATATATATATATATAATATATATATATATAGGTGTATGTGCGTGTTTGTTTGTGTGTCTGTGTTTGTCCTTCTAGCATTGCTTGACAACCGATGCTGGTGTGTTTATGTCCCCGTCACTTAGCGGTTCGGCAAAGGAGAACGATTGAATAAGTACTGGGCTTACAAAGAATAAGTCCCGGGGTCGAGTTGCTCGATTAAAGGCGGTGCTCTAGCATGGCCGCAGTCAAATGACTGAAACAAGTTAAAGAAAGAAAGAGAAAGGTATATATATATATATATATATAGATATATATATATATATATATATATGGGGGGGTGCGTATGTATGTATGCGTATAGATACACATGTCCTCACACTTTCACACACGCACATATATGCTGAACAACGTTGCGGTTTACCAAGTATTAGAAAGGAATATTCCATATTTAATTTGCGTTCTCTTTCTCGACACTTGATGTATATGCTACTGTCATCACGACAAGTAGACCTTACTGGTGTTTATTTTTCATACATTGGAGTATTTCCTCCTTTTATGTTTGGTTACTGCATTCATTTTTTGTTTATAATCGCTGACGTATATCGATTTGACATATAACCAAGTGAGTAAAATTACAATTTCACCTGCACAGTAAATTATAACCTTATAGAGAGGCAAATAGGAAAGGTAAGCTATCGAACTGACTAGTACAAAACAATCGTTTCTACTTTTGAATTCAGGTCTGAAATTTTGGAAGAAGGGCTAATCGATTACACTGCCTCCAGTGCACAACCGGTACGTATTTTTGTAACTCTGAAAAGATGAACGGTTCTGTAAGTTTGCCACCTTGATACATACATAGATCGGTAGCCACTACACACATCTTTTTCTCTCATTGTTTCTTTCTCTGTTCCTTTCTGTGGAAGAGCGTAGGCTCGGAACGTAAAAGACTTTTTCAATTCCCAAGCGTTAGTCTGATACATTTGTTTGTTTTCTACACCACCTGTCTCCGTCTTTAGCTTTTTTCGTGAATACTCCCTATATATATACATACATACATACATACATACATACATACATACATACATACATACATACATACATACATGCATACATACATACATACAAACGTACATATACACATATATATGTATAAGTATGTGTATATATATATATATATACATAGAGAGAGAGAGAGAGAGACTTCGTTTTATCTTCCATTGTTACCAATTTTTCCTTTTTTCCCCCTGACTTTATGCAGATACGTCCACATATGCATATATGTAGACACAAACACACACACACATACACACATATGGGAAATGATCCGATAATCTAAGTTACAATAAGGTGGCATATAAATTATAAGTGTGCATGTCATTATGCCCGTATATCTTGGGTTATAATCTTACTGTAAGCTAGAACTTGTGAGTGGTAAGTCATGCCAGAATATTCTTCGTGAATGATTCATTTGTTTTAGCGTAATAACAAAAGGATAGAGTTGCTCACGAGAGCTTTAATAAGACTAAATTGGAAACAAGGCGACCTAGTGCGATTACTACTAAAACTCTATCAAAGGGATCCTCGAACCATTACGTGTTTAGGCCAACCTAACTGTATGGTAAAATAAAGATAAAATATTCCTAAAATGCCCCTCTATAGATTGGAACTTGAAATTATGTCGGTGAAGAAGCGCACATCTTAAACACGTAACAATACTTTTACCCAAATGATCAGGTTTTCAGGAAGAGGAATAGAGTTTGTTAAATTTATTCATATCTTTAACAAAAGCGCTAAGTGCTTATAGTGCATTGAAACGTTATAGCGTCTAATATTACTCTAGGGTGAACACCGGTAACAAATAATAAATATTAGTTTCTTTTCCCAAAGACATTAGCAGCTTAAGTGAAGTTATATGGTTTCAAACGGAAATTAAAATTGAGATGGAGTCTCAGCCATTCGGTTTAACTAATTTATGGACATCATTCGCCAATAGAAAATTGTAAATATTTCACACATCCATTGTCAGAAGATGGTGTTAACGATGAAAACTGTAGGCACTCCCTCGACCTCGTACAATGATCTTGAAAGTGAAGTGCACTTTGTGTAATACAGTTTTAGATATCAAAAATGATATCAGGCAGGACTAAGTAGATAATGTACACACACACTCACACACACACATATATATATATATGCATATTTTTTAATCAACGATGAACTGAGATTAAGAGGAAATAACATAACGATTGACTCAAGTTTGGGGGGCATTTCCCGAGTATTTCTAGTAGTTCGGAAAACATTGTAGAATCTTCACTACTGGGTGTGTGGTCGGCTAGCTGGCTGTCCAGTAAAGCAGTTCTAGACTTAAACCCATTCTAAGTATGCTATTTTCTCTCATCTAGGTCTAATATATGTTACTGTGTGATTTCGGTATTATTTAGCTGCTCTTTCTTGTAGCATTACCAACAGTGCTGACGCACAGTAACTATTACAGCACATTTACTCTGTCGTTTCGTATTTCCTGAAACAATATATGCTTCGCCAAGAGACAGGCGTTATTGATTTTACACGGACAGTTAAAATAAGAGTTTTTTGGAATGGTGTCTCTTCCAAGAAAAACATATATCAACAATCTAAATCAACAAGGTATCGAAGCTTGACTTATGTACTCAACGTCCTTATTCAACGTACGGCTAGACAGTAAGCCATGACACTTTACCCTATTTCCAGGGAACATGAACCTAATAATGATTCAGTCATGCCTTATAGAAAATAGGTGGCATGCATAAAAGTAAGGAATAAACCAAATGCACAACATCATCAGAAACTCACATATTCATCTACATATATGGAACTCCTATGTGGGTACCTACCTTGCTATGATAAGTAGGTAGATATCCATTAAATTTTGCATTACCGTGACTAATGCGCAATTAATATTGCATTATAAATAACAGTTACTTTAATAATCAGAAAGTGGATGTTGATGGCTGAAATGTGTTGATAATAATTTTGATTATTCAAAGGAGACTTACGTCTAAACAACTTTACGACTATATTGACCTGACACTAAATGATAACGAATTCTATTTAAAAGGAAATGCTTAACTTTTACATAGAATGAAAGCAGAATATGTTACATCTGTAACAGTAAAACTTTGGTGGGAATTTAATTGCCGGGATTTGAAACTAGATAACATATTCTGAACTTTTAAATTCTCCACTTCTCTTTCGCTTCTTAACACTCTATATGTCAGTGTCTCTCTCACACTTGCTCTCTCTCTCTCTCTCACTCTCTCTCTCACTCTCTCTCTCACTCTCTCTCTCTCACTCTCTCTCTACCATCTTTCTCTCTCTCTCTCTTCCTCTCTCCTACTCTCTCCACTATAGTGGGATTGTGTAAATAACTTACCGAAAGCCATTGCTTCTACGGAAAAGTGCCAATCTTCCAGAGAGATAAATATGGATTCAAACAAACAAACTCAATCACACACACACACACACACACACACACACACACACACACCACACACACACACACACACACACTACATACACACACACACTCACACACACACACACACATACGCACGCACGCACAAAATAGAAATACTTGCGCATACAGATGCAGATACAAGCTCCTTCTTGCCCGAAGGAAATACTTGTAAATTGTTGTAAATGTTTCAGCTGTAATTCAAGTAGGCAGCACAGTTTCAAACCTGTATCCCCAAAGCTTACCTCTACAATTTTCTCACATCAGATGTTTTATACGTAATAACAGAGGGAAGAACTATATGAACAATTTGCAACGAATTTGAATCTATTTTTCCTTGACCAGGAACTCGCCAAGAGCTAACTAACATCAAGTACTAACAACAACATACGCTGCCGAATACCGATTTGAAATGGCTTTTGAAGACGAAACTATATATTAAAATGCTTCTAATGAGGCATTAGTGATATGATTTCAACACTAGTATAATTTTTTCCACATACAAAATAGCTAAAATATACGAGATTTGAAAATAATAAAACTCAAACTTAGAATGAAGTAGAATTAAGAGGAGGACAAAGGAAATGATTGAAAAATAAAATATTAAGTTTAATTAAAGTAAAGAAAGAAAATTGAACGATTAAATCAAGTCCATTGAGATATGACTGCCAATTAAAAATTGACAGACATACCAAATGTATGCGAGTGTGAGTCATTGTGTGCATATATAAGTATGCATGCATGTATGTATGTATGTATGTATGTATGTATGTATGTATGTATGTATGTATGTGTGTATGTATGTATGTATGTATGTATGTATGTATGTATGTATGTATGTATGCATGTATATATGTATGTATGTATGTATGTATGTGTGTATGTATGTGTGTATGTATGTATGTATGTATGTATGTGTGTATGTGCGTGTGTACGTACATATATATACGCATATATATACAAATATACATATATACACGTACACAGTATTTTATTTACACAAGTAATATTTTATTTAACAATTTCATATTTTCTCATAAGATTGTGCGTGGACGTATGCTGTATTATGCATACAAAATATACAAAGATATCGATATCACTATGTGTATTTTAGTGCACATGTGTGCGTGTATATGCACATATCTTTAAGTATGCATAACATTAAATAAAAACTCTATGCAAAGCACGTACCCTCTTATTGAAGAGATACCTCGAAAATAAACTTGAAAAAGAATATGCCGACGCGCATTTTCTAACAGCTACAAACCTACATGCCACACAAAGGATTAAGTTATTATTACACCATATTTTCTTTAATCATGAGCTACACTCTATCCCTCGCAATCGCCACAAACGTTGAGTCTCACTCTTGCGAGGATCTCTCTGTCCGTGAGCACAATTTTCACATAACTATAACCTATTTCTTCACTACCCACAGAAGGGACAAACAAGAATAGACAAACGGATTAAGTCGATTACATCGACCCCAGTGCGTAACTGGTACTTATTTAATCGACCCCGAAAGGATGAAAGGCAAAGTCGACCTCGGCGGAATTTGAACTCAGAACGTAACGGCAGACGAAATACGACTACGCATTTCGCCCGGCGTGCTAACGTTTCTGCCAGCTCGCCGCCTTTCACATAACTATAACCGATCCCAACGACCGGCTTGTGCCAGGGAGATAAGACAAAATCAATCCCTTGACAATCAATAACATTCTACAAAGTTAAAGTGTGGCCCACCACAGAATATTGTCCAATTTGCATTCAGAAAAGTCTCTCACGGACATGTTCCATTCTCTGATCTACATGTCACACAAAGTTCTCATTCTTATTTTCAATCTATATTATAATGACTGCTGCACGTGTGAACTGACTGAACTCGGGCCAGCCTCATAACGATATTTCCTAACCATTAGTCTCTCTTCTTTTCACCAGACTTGTGTCTTATCCGCTTGATCCAGCATTAAACAGTAGAACCAGTACTTTCTTCCCTCCAACAATTCCACCGGCTCGTGTGTTTCCCGTGAGTATTGACTTACAAAGCTTAAACTAAAATATAAATGACTGTTATGCTGACTGCTTTACGAGAGCTTGCGAAGGACATGGGTACATATTTTTCCTCTAGATCTGGCAAATGAAAGTATATTCAAAATACATATGGATTACTTTCTAACTATGGGAATGCTTTTGATAAATCAATGAGCGTCACATCAAACAACGTATACTCTTATATAGATGACATCAATCGTCATACATCATTAAATTTCCCTAAACATGCATCTTCCCATCCCAACCGAAACGCGACAAACCAGAAACAATTTGATCTCAAAATTGAAAAATTTGACAGTATCCTACAGAGAGACCATACCAGTTTAGTGTGTTATAACAAATAAATAAATATATATGTAAATACAATGCTAGCATTAATCCTATCACTAGAGATTTAACTATATCGAGCGGCATTTAGAGCTCTTTTCGTCACATGAAATACAAGGCCCATCTAGTTTCATGTATCATTTTGGTAGGATTTCCTTCTAGAGCGTTGAAATGTTATATATTAGTTGTCTTTTATAAACAACGAGCAATTGAGTTAAAATGTTGTCATGTGATGTGAAATCCATTTTCTAAGGAATGCATGCTATTCCTTAAGGGGTTTGAAAAGCTAATCAGAGATCGTTTGGATAACGCTGACGGAATATTTCCCTTTTTATATAATTGGTATAGCATCCACGAGAGTTTTGAAGAATTCTGATTTTAGACTTTTGCCCCGTCCCAATAATCAAAGCCTCTCATGACATTTTTCTATGTACTGTATGTGTATAAGTACGTATGTGTATAATAGATTTTCTCATTCTTTGGTAAATGAAGCGTACAGTGGTTAGCAGTATAAAAACGTGACCGAGAATACTTCGGGAAGGATTCCTTGATGAAATGTCATGAAAATTCAAGAAAGCATTTTTTAAATCAAATAAACTATTTTTGTTGTATACATTCTAGTTGTCGACAGGTAGACCTAACTTTTGATGTTATTTGAAGCTATGAGAAACTCTTGGACAACGAAAGTAAGGCTGTTTAAATACCTACTGTTTTACAATGTGAAAAAGCTCGATATTTCTTCAATTAGCCACCTTTTTCTAACTGCGAGGAATAAGAATCACAAAACATAGTTCAGCTTAGTCACCTTTGGTCACCTACTCTGGCAATTAATTTCAGGGGCGTAGAATCAGTGGCAAAGATTTTACTTTTACTGTAACTGAGTAAATAATAAGTAAAATGAACCTAGTAGAGGACTTTAAAGGATATCACTGATGGCGTTTTGTTGATCTGACTCTATCGATCACCAGAAGATATTTATTCCATAATTGCTGCTTCCCAAAAGACACCAGTGCTGGATTAACTTTTCAGCAGTACGCTTAGGTGAACTCTGTCGAAACATCTACTTCAGCCAAGACAAGACGTAAAACATCTTGGGGATCTCTGCCAAAGCATTTATAATTTTCATCAAAATTTTGTAGACGATTCGTTCAGCAGTTTTCCATCACAAAAGCCACGTCATTGAAATCTAGAATTTTTTCTGTGCCCCTGGGAAAGCATAAGTTTTTTATGAGATATTAGTTCATTGTAGACACTAAATATCTGTTTTGAATATTGGGGTGACGGAACTCTGTCCAGTAATTTCTTCTGGAAGATAGTTAAAAGCAGATGCAAGTTCATGTCAATAACATTACTGCTGTTGCTTGTCAACAACAACTTCCGGTTGTGTATATTTCGTTCGTCACTGTTATATATGACATATTTCCTCTCAGTTACGTTCGTATGAATAAACGAGTGTATCAAAAGCATGTTTACTTCATGACACCACCATAATCATTCGTGCATTTATACTGCTTTTAGGTTTTTTTCCTGTTTCCCTGAAATTTTTTGCCCCCACCCACCTTTCCCATCTCCCTCTAATTTCTTCATTTTTCACTTTTCCGTAGTCCTAACCCTAATACCCCAACACTAAACCTAACCCTAAAACCCTAACCCTAATCCTAACCCCAAGTAGAAAAATTGTTGTAAATAGTTTTTAAAGCTAAAACAGCACAAACGCATGAACGATGTCATAAATAACAGTAACAAACGAAATATACAGCACCAATAGTTGTTGTTGACAAACACCAGTAGTAATTTTATTCTCTAAATACACGTCATTGATTGGCTGAAATTACCTAAATACGACAGCTTTAACAAGAAATAACTTCGAAAATAAAATTTTTCTCAACAACTCTAAGAACAAAAATTGTTCTATATGACACATTCTACCAGTATCCGAAGATTCAAAGGGTTTAGTTAAAGAAAATCAAGTAATTGAGCTGCCCAAGAAAAGGAAAAGATCCGCTATCAAGGCATACAACAGAATAGTATTTGACCTCATTTATTGTTGCTATGATGTCTGAGGCAATGAAGGTTATATCCGAGATAAACATATATACACACAGACACACACACACACATATATATATATATAAACATCTATATATAAAATATATATATATGCGTATATGAATAACCTTATATATATATAAAGAGAGAGATAGAGTGGCAAGAGAGTCAGACAGAGAAAGAGAAGTGTGTCTGTGTGTGTGTCTCTATGTGTCAGCCTGTGTATGTGTGTATGTATTTCAAAGTATATAACTTTTCGGAGTTTTTCATAAAAATTATGCATTCATGTTTTTCTTTTTTTTTCCACATTTTCAAAAATGTTTGTTGATTATATTCACTTCACTAGTGCTTGTTTCTCCTTGGTTAAACATTCAATATTCTCAACATATGCCAACTCACAATCCATCAAACTTATATATTTTTATAAATAATATATCACAAAAAGTATATAAACTTGAAAGCAAGAGAATGTTTATTTGACAAGTTTAAATATAGTTCATATATTTTTAAAATTCAATACTTCTAGTCTCTGTGTTTTGCTGTTCAGAGTTGATCATTCAGTTATATCGAGTTCACATTGGCGCAGAGGTGAAGAATTTGTTTTATCCAACTATAGATTTAGTGTTTCTCTTATAATCGTGTATCAGGCATGGCTCATTTAATAAAACGTTAACATCCTGTGCTTTAGCATTTTTTTCGAAGATATAAATGCATTGAGAATATTAAGTATTCGCTCGTTGCTGGCCAAACTCATTGCTTAAAATTAGTAACTTTATAGAAAATGTTAAACTATCGACTTTGCCAGCTGCTATTCATAACATATTTTCCTCATTAAAACAATACTGGCAAATATATTGGGTGCCTAGTTGAAAATCAATTTATTTCAATGTCATTTCTCTTACGAGGGTTCACTTCCCAACAATCCTTTTCTGGATAGGTATATATTAATATCGGGTTGCTTAAGAAAATTGGAAGCAATATATGTAGCACCCAATATACAAGATCACCTGGTTGTACACAGGTTTCACAGAGTGTCACTCTACATTGCTATGAAAAAATATATTTTAACCCGGAACCCTACTGAGGTGACTGGGTAATGACCCGAGATATATTGTACACTTAGTGTGTGAACAGGAATGCATTTACACTACGTCTTTTTCGTTGGGCTCTTACTACGAACATACTTTAACTATCACGCTCTCCAAATACATCACTGTATCATCGACAAGGGCTTCGTTAGATTGACCGTTGCGTTCGCTGATTCCTCTCCGCTCGAGGTTGGTATAACCTATTAAAGAATTGCCCCCGCTAAATAAACGATGTCTACACATTTTACATAAAGCCAACGTTTTTAGCAATGCTCGTACAATACTATAGACTATGAGACTCATTGTAATGCATTAATGGGAAAATACAGCGAAATATCAATTAACATTGGTTCATGCCAATTCAAGTTTGACATGGCGGTTTGTTTCTCATTTTAGACATTTTAGTTACTTGGCTCATCATTTCCGGTTTCTCTGCGTACATGTAATACTTCAAAAACGCGTGAGATCTTCTGGTTAATGAATGCATTTTCAATGAATAATGGGACATTTACTCATCAGTTAGAGCAGTTGATGGGCTACTGAGAATTGTGGTGAAATGTAGGAATACCAAGGCGAGTTAGTGTGTTGAAAAGGCATCAGAGGCATATCGCTCTAACTATGATGAAACCGCTTTAATTCTCAGTGGCTCAGTCCAACTAACTGTAAATAATTACCAAACGTAGGTACAGGTTATTAACAAAAGAATCAAAAGCTTTATTAAACCAAAAATAGAGTTTAGAATTTGTATCTATATGTACTACACAGAGCAGCCATTTTCCTCAAATCACGTGTGGAAGCTGTCCAAAAATTACACAGGCGTACCGAAAAATATAGTCTCAGAAAAATTGTCCCAAAAACGTCCTCATGTTCAAAATGTGGTCACATTTGATCCTGTTTCAAGAAAACCCATGCAACAACAACAGCATCAGATTCAACAATGGAGACCATACCTATATAATGCTTTCAAAGGAGTTTCTTTCGCTTTTAGTTTTTAATTCCAATTCTCCTATAAATCTGGCTAGGGCAAGCAGCAGGAGGGATACACTTCAGTGTATTTATCCAATAAAAATCCCCGAATTCGACAAGATCAACAAGTTCATTCTCCCTACGCTACATGCAACAGCATTAACTGATTCAAAACCGTACACAGCTACGATAGCGATAACAACTTCAACAACAGCGGTATCAGATACAATACGAATTTTCTTATTCAAAGCAACCATCACCAACTCTCTCTTTTCCAACATTCCGTTATTCTAAAAAGAAACGATCTAGTGTGTTAAAACATTTATTTTCAGTTTCGTTTGTTCAGAACACATCTAGACATTGATTTTCTTATTAAAAGCATTGATTTCCATAAAGTCTTGACAAATTCAAGATTGACTTAACAAAGAATACAGAACTTCTTAGGTTTCCTAATGGAAGACAATGAAGATAAATAAAATAACAATAATAATGCAGTACGTTCGTATTTGAATGATGGAGATACTACAGCGGATTTTACTGCTGCTGCTAGCAATAATAATAATAATAATAATAATAATAATAATAATAATAATAATAATAATAATGATAATGATAATAATAATAATAATAATAATAATAATAATAATAATGATAAGAAGAAGAAGAAGAAGAAGAAGAAGAAGAAGAAGAATTATAATAATAATAATAATAATGATAATAATAATAATAACAACAACAACAAAAACTAGAACGACTACAACAACAAGCATAATAATGATAATACGAACAATATATAGCAATAATGACAATAATGAAAATAAGAATAAGAAAATTAAACAACATAAAGATAATATTACAAAAAACAGAGATGATGTCTATGATGCTCAAGATGAATTATGAAAATACAAGTTATCCATATATATATATATATACACGCACATATGTGTGTGCATGGCATGTGTGTGTGTGTGTAGAGAGAGAGATGTGTGTAAAGAATATATATAGATAGATACATACATACCTGCATAAATAGGTAGATAAATAAAGAATAAGTACTTGCATAAATATATGTGGGTGTGTGTGCACGCGTGTATATATGAGGGTGTGTATATCTATATGTAGAGAGAGACATAGAGGGACTGAAAGGCAAATTTTTGTGGGCATGTGTGTATATAAATATTTATGTAATTAATGTATATATAAATATGTATATATATATATATATATATGTGTGTGTGTGTGGAAAGCAAGATAGATAGATAGATAGATAGATAGATAGATAGATAGATAGATAGATAGATAGATAGATAGATAGATAGATAGATACATACATAGATAGATACATAGATAGATAGATAGATAGATATACACTTATACACATATATTATATATATATATATATCCAAGAGCAAAGCCAAAATGAGAAGGAGAGAGTGACTAAGAGAGAGAAAGCGAGAGCGAGTAGCCGATTGCAATTGTATGTTACATATCAGAAATCGAATATGTGTGTGTGTGTGTGTGTGTGTGTGTGTGTGTGTGTGTGTGTGTGCATCCTTTGTGAGGTCTTGAGTAAAGAAAATGATAAAAGTGCAAAATTTACACACATGCCAATTATTTTAATATTCACACGAATACTTACACACACGCTCTGACATAGACGCACGCACATGTATGCGTGTGTGTATGTGTGTCTGTATTTTTATAAAATATATTCCTTCATTTTCGCATTGCTGTACACACGATTTGCATTTATACATACATACATACATACATACTCGTACGTGTATGTATATATATGTATCAATCCATCTATCTATCTATCTATCTATCTATCTATCTATCTATCTATCTATCTATCTATCTATCTATCTATTTATCTATCTATCTATCTATCTATCTATCTATCTATCTATCTATCTCTCTCTCTCTATCCATATATATATATATATATATATATATATATATTATATATATATATATATATATATATTATATATATATACATGTATATGTATGTATATATATATATCATGCATATATATATGCATATATATATGTATGTATATATATATATGTTTATAAATACACACACACGCACGTACATACACATACATACACACACACGCACGTACATACACATACATACACACACTCACACACACATACATATATATATATATATATATATATATATATATACTCGTCTATATACATGAGCGCATATGTAAGTTTATACTCATAAACGCTCATACACATTCATGTATACATACATACGTGTGTATGTGTGTGTTCGTGCGTGTGTATATATATATATATATATATTTACACACACATTTGCACATACACCGACACACTAACACTCGCACATATTATCTTTAGTTAGATTAAAGAAAACAGAAAATAAAGGAAACGAGAATAAGACATAATAAAAAAAAAGAGACAAATTGATAATAGACACATCTCTAAGAAAGCCGCTATCTGATAAACAGACACTTAATTAGGTGGGATATAACGGAGGAAATCTATTTGAAAGAATACGGAGATGAAAAAGACAGAGTAAACAATTTTATGAAGTGCTTAACGACATGATATTTCTTTAAAAGGAAGGAAATAATATAGAGTTTTTTTTTCTCCGTTGTTCATTTTCCTATTTAATGAAGTAAGAAATTCAATAGCTGTGTAGAACACACTGCACATTCATACAAGTCACATACTCATGTACACACCCGTATATTTTTAGGTTTGTGTGCGCATGATTGTGTCTATATATACATGCGTATATACAAACTTACTCTGATATATACATATGAATACATGCATGCGTAGATATATACTCAAACACACAATACACACGAATATATATATATATATATATATATATATATATATACATATATATATATATATATATGTGTATATATATACCTACGCAAATACATATATACATACACACATACATACTTACATACATACATACATACATACATACATACATACATACATACATACATACATACATACATACATATATATAGAGAGACACACACGCATACATATATTACTACCATATTTGTTCGAAAAATTAATCATAAATTTTTTTATCTGTAGTGAATTGTTTCTGTTCTAGTTATAAGTAAGTTTATGAATGTGTGTGTGTGTATGAGTGAGTATGTGCGGTGTGTGAGTCAGTATTTGTGTATGTATGTATGTATATTACCAACATGGCGACAAAGTGCAGACACCTGGCTGGATAGATCCTGAGAAACTTCAGTACCAAAGTGAAGGAAACCATGATGGCATGGAACACAGCGGGGCCATAGGGTTATAATTCAATTCCAAATACTATCTATTTCTTTACCATTCAACTAAAATCTGAGACTAGAAGATTTAGAATATATAAAAGTGAAGTTGTGTGTCTGTCTCCTACGATTTAGATTCCTAACTACTCCCACATTTTGCAGTGCAGTGTAACCAAAAGCGGGTATCTTATAGTCGTGATTCATATCGATCCCTTCTGGGTATTAGCACGCGTCTACGATGAGTCTATGATTTAAAAAACAAATTACCATCAATTTTTCCCATTTTTAATGCATATTTGGCATATATAAGGCAGGTAACTCTCTAAAAATGTATTATTAAATCTCAGAACGTAAAAAGCTACAGTAACCCCCCCCCTTTGTGGTTAACCATATTGAGATGGCTATTCTACTTTACATCTCTAAAAATGCTTATATAGTTATTTCCCTTACAAGCCCGAGTAACGCCGGGCGATACTGCTAGTTTAGAATGAAAATCAAAAGTGAATTGACAGCTCATGGCTGGCTATTGCTTATAAATATTTGAAAAGGTACTCCTCAACCCACAAGAAAATGAAACAAAACTTTAGAAAAGGATCGATTAGATAGAAGTAACTATCGACGAAACAGTTTGATGTAGGGATGACATTAATTCATGATGTTACCAGTTAAAGGGTCAAACACTATGAAACTTAGGATGCTATCATGAGATTCAGAAAAATATTAGGGGCTCAATGGGCGAACGTTTATAAACCACATGAGTATGTTGTATAATAATTTTTTTAAATATCAGATAAATGATACCATAACCAAATAAGCTAAGTGGTTTATATAGGTCAATTTTAAACATTAAAAGGAAGATTACTATTAAGTAGAATCAATTTAATACCTCACCTTCACTTAATTAATTAACTATTAGGTGGTTTCTATAAAGACCAATCAAACCACTTACATATGGGATATCTGGCAAGATATACATACTATCTACTGATTGAAAGTAATGAATCAGAAGCAGGGTGATAAGATAATGCATAAAAAATAATGCATACAGATACATATGCAAAAAGATCTTATATATATACATATACACACACACACACACACACACAAATATATATATATATATATATATATTATACATATACACACATCTATATGCGCTTATATATAAAAATATAGTATAATTATTTGGCATAAATATAAGTAACTCAAAATATCAATTTAAGAACATGAAAAATAACAGTTTAAGAACCATATTGAGCCACATCTTAACCTACATCCGTACAGGGATGATATGCAACATGTTCAACGATTTATAGAACCTTCTATCAGTATAAGCGAAGGTAAATCGGAATGCAAAAATACAAAATCCAATACCATACACAATTTAACAATATAAAGGTAAAACATAAAGGATAACAGATCAATAGGGTCAACATACCAAAATAAGAACTAAAAAAATAAGAATATATAGAGAATAATAGAAAATACCTATAAAGAGGAAGAGGATTAAAAATTAAATCCAGGAATGCATTTGCCTTCTTTGGTGGTGTAAGTGCGTGCTGGCATGCGTTTCCAAAATACTCCTGTTTCGTCCACGTTAAAGATTTATTTTGCTAGATAGCACTCATCCGTAATGATTTCGTTCAAATAACTAACAAGCTTATCAGCTGTTTCCTCGTCTGCACTCGCCGCTTCTCCAGTCATATTATGAAGTTGGAAATTTTCTTTAAATTTTATGAACCAGCTAGTACTTGCTAAAAGATCTTGACTGTATTCTTCTCCAGAATGCTCCCTTAGACTCTGAAATAGACTTCTAGCCCTCGACTGCAGACTAAAAATACTTAACGGGGTCAGTTTTTGGATCTGATCTTCAATTCAAATTTGTAGCAATTTTTCCACTTCGTGGATTGGCCGAGTCCGCTGCTTTGTTATAACTGTAGATCGCATAGAACTGAACATTTCACTGCTTCACGAATCCTCTCTTTATTCTTCAAAATTGTCGAAACAATAGAGTGTGATAATTTCAGTTCACGTGCAATCTCATTCACTTTCTCCCTCCGTGCAGTCTAATCACTATCATTTTTGTTTCGATGCCGATGGCCTTTCTCTGCTTCTTAGCAGTTTGAGGAGTAGGTGAAGACAATTTCCTCTTTGTAGACATTTTAGGGAATATGCTTTCAAAGAATATCAAAGTCAAGACATACAGAGTTACCAGAAGATTCGCGCTTTATCGAGCCTGGAGTTAGTGAAATATTTCAAGCAGTCGTCTGATAAACAAATACGAGGTTGCCTCAATGTCTCCGCGTCAGGATATTCATGCAACACTTGGGATAACCACAGTGGCGATCGATAACGAAACCCACGGTTAGTGTTTGTTTGCTGACGCCAAAAATCGTAAAGTCGATCGGTCGTAAGTCGGATAAGTCGATGTTGACCTGTATTTTCGTTTTTACTTTCTGTTTCAAGGGAGAGTATTAGGAGTCTTGCCTCCTTGTGTAGTTGATGCAAATCTGAGACCTTGTTCTACGAGGAAGAGGTGGTCCCCTCTTGTAGCGATAGCAGTAGCAGCAGCAAAACCAGCTGCACCATCAACGTGTCCAGCAATAACAACACAAGCACCAGCACGAATAACGTAAGGACACAGACTCAGAAATACGTTGGAGCAACGGAGAGCCCACTTAAGCGACTACTAAATAACCACAGAGTCCCGTTCATATGTGTGCGTGTGTGTATGTGTGAGTGTGTGTGTGTGTGTGTTTGTGTTTATTTGAGTGTGTCAGTATGCTTTTATGTGTGTGTATTTACCTGTACTGAGTATATAGCAAACATAAAAAAGCAACCACAATTATCTCTCTCATTACATTGCGATTAATCCTACCAGTTTCGTTATGTACGGTACGCCTATGTCTATGTAGTCTCTGATATGCATTTTTCAAATATTCTGAGGTAATTTAAACTCATGCAACAACTAGAATATATTTATGATATAATCAAATCAGGAATATAAATATATTCTTTGGAGCATTTCATTGAATAATTTCAGTTTGCAAATAATTTAAAAAACACAATACTGTGGCTAACATAGAAACACAAGAAAACGCTTTTAATCGCAAAAAAAGGTAATTCAATTCCAACAATTGAATCCTTTGAACATACAAAAATGTATATGAGTACATCACGCTATTTTGTGAGCTGTTTTCCATTTCCGCTACCTGATGCCTATATCTGTATCATTCACCCTTATATTGAAAATATATTTTGGCGAGAAAATTTTTAAAATACCATTCCGAAATATAACAATATTTTTTAAACCGTTATTTCGTATAAGCTAAATGTCACGCATTTCGTGGAAACTTATTCGGGATTGTATCGAAATCAAGAACTGAATGGTACTCTTTTCCTACCTCGCAGTAACAGGAACGTCCTGAGTTAAATTAAGGTGAATGTCGCTCTTACTAATGTGTGAAATTATTCCATAATTTCATCAATCCAATGCTATCTATAAAAGGATATCCTAATTCGAATAGTATCAGTCGTTGAATCAAAATTCTGTCCTTTAAGACGTAAATCAACAACAATTTAAGTAGCAATACTAATTCATAGTTGGAATCAATTATCAGATTACTCTGCGCTAATTAACGTAACAATCAAGATCGTTGAGCTTGTGGAAGCGTATGTGTGGATGAATGTTGTTCTTAAAATCTTTGGACAATGAAGCAAGTGAGATGTTAAATAAAATATACAAGGGAATAGCAATGCCTAAAAACAAAGGTGATACGTATCGTATTACCTTCTGTATGGGTCATACTTTTATACTTCGGCGGAAATTTTCCTTTTCCATAGAGGAGAGAAAATGTTCAGACTGTTCAGAAATATATTTTGTCATCGGCAAACCATTCTTCTTTTCATTACATCACACAACCTTACATATTATGCTAAAAATATCTTTTTATAAAGAGTTCTTTTTTACGATATACATATTTTACGGATGTAGTGATATCCAACCGGTTTTCCCTATTTAAATTAGCTTTTCAAGGGACAATGTCAAGTAATCAGTTCTTGTGACAAAGGTTTCTCGCCAGTTTGGATGCTTGAAAAATAAGAATGAGTTTAGATATTGGACAAAGGGGGGTAACAGGTGGCAAGAGCGACAACTAACTCCTCAGTATAATCTTTGAAGTGGTCAAGTTTGTATATTAAGGTGTGGTCTGTACTTTTGTATGAACATGTTTTCCTCATTTAGGCGTTCTCGTAAGGAGATTGAATCTTTGCATTAGTATAATGAAAAAATATGGAAATTTAATTCTTGCGCATTTGTCGATACGTTCACTCGGGGCTATCTGCCTGAATCGAGGAAAACGTGTCTGTTCTTTATGCAGCGTGACCCTGCGTCTCAAAGTAAAGCTCGTTTGGCCCACATAATTGAGTCCACAACCTGAACAGGTTAGGACATAGATAAGGTTCTTGGAAGCACATGTGAATTTGGTCTTAATTGAGAATCTTTCTCCTTGCTGGAATGTGAATTCTGAACCTTCAGTTAGGTATGGCCATGTACTACAAGTTGGTCGTTTGCCTTTTTTAACTGTTAATATCGTATGTATTAAGTATAGTTTTGCATTTTTTGGGAGTCTCTTAAGTGGTTTGTGTTGTCTTTTGCATTTGAGGTGTTTATGCGATTTAGGATGTTGTTCATTTTTGAGTCTTGAGTGAGCAGAGGGAGATTTTGTATAATTGTGTTGTATGTTTCATTGTTTCTCGGGTTGTGGGTTGATATGTATGGGAGTGATTTAAAATGAGGTGCGGTGTTTTGTTTTGTTGTCCTTAGTGTGTTTGAGTCCTATTTCTTGGGACGTTCAATTCCATGGTCTATAAGTGCGCAGGATATTGTCGTTCAAGTGTTATTTTGAGGTCTTGTAGGTGAAGTTCCTGAGTGGTTGTCTTAGATACAATTGTACAGATCCTTTTAGCTAGATTGAATGGAATATTTATTTTGGTGTGTTTAGGATGGCATGAACTGAAAAGGAGATACTGTTTTAAGTCTGTTGGTTTGTAGTCGATGTCATTTGCAATTTGGTTGTTGGATTTTTTATAATCAAAATGTACAGAAATGGGAGCTGTTCCTTGCTATATTCCATTGTAAATTGAATATTGGAGTTTATATTGTTCCGTGTGGATTTGATATCCAGACGTTTATCATACGTTTCAATTCCAGATGATAAAACAATCGTCTAGGTACGTTTTCCAGTTTTCTCTTATATACTGGTGGAATGGGGTCCAAATATTCGCAGCGAACGTTCATATAAAATAGATTCAAAGAAACCTATATATATATATATATGACTTTATGTATTGAGTGATGAATATCTATGTATCTCCAAGGGGTTCAAACATAAGTACCTACTAGTATATAGAGATATTATTAGTTATCTAGGTAAAGCGTCAAAATAAGTGTTAGTTATGGATCTTTTTGAAATTTCATGTACAAGGCCTGTTATATTTTCCTCTGTTCGCGTGCAAAACATGTGATCCTCCAATTTAGTATAATCTACATAAAGTATGCGAAAGCGATACTGATAGATATTGTTAATGGCGTAGCAATGAGAAAAAAAGTGTTAATGTTTCTGTTATTTTTGTCTTTATATGAATAATGTACAGGTTATAGCAATGCATTATGTAGGAAGTAAACTATATTATCTTTGGTTGATATAAATTCCTCGGCATATATATCGATAGAAGTGTCTGTCAGCCTTCACTAATTCCGCTATTTTACTGAAATGCAAAGGGAAAAAAAGAGAAAACTCTAATGCATGGTTAAGATTCTACGAGAGACAGGTATCACACTCTTTAGACTTATTATTCTAAATTGTTTACCTTGTTCGAATCCATAATTCTATACCTATAATTCTCGAGTAACTTCAGCTTCATATATATATATGTGTGTGTGTGTGTGTGTGCGTGTGCGTGTGTGTATGTATATATATATATATATATATATATATATATATATATATTATATATATATATATATATATATATGTATGTATGTTTGGTTGTAACACTTATCTCTAAGTGTGCGTGTGTGTATGTATATATATATATATATGTATGTATATATGTATATTTCCTGAGCGCCATACTAATACAATTGTTTGTTTGTATTCCACCTGCCTTCGTCTTTTGTCTATTTTCATAAAGCTTCCCTTTATATATGTATGTATGCATGTATGTATGTATATATGTATGTATATATGTATGTATGTTTGGTTGTAACACTTATCTCTAAGTGTGCGTGTGTGTATGTATATTAATGATACGTTTCAATTGCTGGAATATACGAGAATGGAAACATAGACGTTTAAGATGAAAATAATATGAAGAGAAATACAAACTATAAACCTTTGGATATATGTATATAAATGCATTCGTATAAAAAGTACTGGTTATTACATCTAATATTTTAGATTAACCTCTTTCAAGAAATGTTGGAAAGGAAAATGAAGATATTCATATAGCAGGGGAAAAAAAGCTACGAGGTTTTGTTTCGTGAACATAGAGTAATTCGGTTTTCTTTATGAAAGTCATACGAATGGATCCGAACATTATTATTGCACTAAGCCATAATATGCATGATGGATGCATATTATGAAAAATTTAAATTTTGTAGATAAGTATGAATTAAATCATTCCAGAAACTCGAAGGCAATTTTTATAAGGATTGATTTTTACATATGGGAAGTTATTATGGCTTGCAATATTGGAATTTTAAGTTAAAAAACAAAAGCAAGTTACAAGAAATGTTTTATATATAGAAATAAATTAAGTCTTGCTTGTAGAAGAGTTTTTAGATAAAATCCAAAATTAACTTGCAATACACACACAGCAGGTGTGAATATAATTTCAGATATGTATAATTTCTTCGGGAATCTGCTGTAACGTAAACATCGATCACTGGCGAATGCGTAGAAGCATGGAATTGCAGATAATTACCAAAAATACTTCGTTCAGAGAATTAATGTGGAAGTCAGCAGGCATCATATATATATATATATATATATATATATATATGCACACAGACACACATACATACATACATACATACATACATACATACATACATACATACATACATACATACATACATGCATACATACATACATACATACATGTACATATACACACCACATATATATATGCACATTTATATATATTTATATATATGTATGTATGTATATGTTAAATAAAGAACTGCATTAGACTCCTCACTCGTATTATTATCGAACCGGGACTTTAACTACGGCCCTTCCAAAGCACTTACATAGCGTTACCTGCCACCTTAGGTTTTCTGGATACAATACCTCTCATATATATGTATATATGTATGTATTTATGTATATATATATATGTATATATAGATATAGATATATATATATATATATGTGTGTGTGTGTGTGTGTGTGTGTGTGTGTGTAGGTATGTAAGCATATATGCATGCATATATGTATGTGAGTATGTATATGTATGCATCCAAGAAAATATTTTTAAATGATCCAATGTTTATTCATTTAATTTTACAAACTCTTCTTTAGTAAAGTCAAAGTAAGACGAATAAAATGAGGGGTATAAACATATGTACCAGCGAAAATAGTGTCGAATAGTTGCTGAAATTGTTCTTTGCAGTACTGGGACCTGGGGAACTTATACGTTTCACCTGAGTGTTATTTCCGTTGTAGATGGTTATTTAGACAAGAAACATAATCCCTACCTCAATATTTGGTTTGGGATCGACCTCGGGCATTGTCGGGAGATAAATAGTCGAATTATGTCCCATTATCCTTCGAGTTTTCGCCTGTTATCACCAGTCGTATCATCACAATATTTCCTTTGGAATATAATGGATATATCATGGGCACTGTCAATTAAGGTGTATTCATGTCTCAGCCTTGTAACTCAGGCAAAATGTACACTTATGTTTGGAAATCTTGTGTGAATAATCATGTTTCTCTATGTGAAATATAAAGCTTGTCTATCTGTTTGTACCTAAGTAGTTGAGACTTTAGAAGATACTGAATGACATACATATTCAGTCCCAAACTACGTAAATCGGATAACACTCAGTAAATCACAGTAAAAAACAATCAAATATTAACAAGTAATCGTTTTTATATGCAGCATCGTAATATTCTTTAAGTGTTGAACTGACACACAGTATAGTAAAATACGTTTTCTTTTTTCTTTTTTGTAATAAACGCATGCAGCAGGAAAAACTGGGTAAATGTGTAGAACATCATCAACTTGCATAAGGCTGTGTCTGATCATATATGATATATTCATCTAAATCATCCGTTATTTAAATTTCACATTTATACGCTTATTCAGAGTTGATCAACCATCACATTAAAGTTTGTCTTCTATGGAAATTAAATATTTTATAATAAAGAATATGAAATTAAATTTTATAGAGAAACATTTTCTTTTCTCAATTTATTACTGTACATAAATAACGCGCGTAAAAAATTCTCTTGTTATTTTAAGCTTTAAACTAAATTGCCGTAAGGTAAATATTATTATGTGTAGCTGACAAAGTAAAGCTTTAATTTCATAATATTACATATCCTTTTGCATACATATCTTTAAACATTTATTCTCCTTTGATTATTTTATTTCAGCCATTCAATCCAACCACTATAATTTTTCAAACTGATTTCCGTTATCTCAATATCTGTATAAACAACCAGTTTTTAGAACTGTATTAGGATAATGTCCGTACATACATAATACATACAAGTATACTTGCATCTATATGTGCGTGTGTATGTATATGTGCTTACTTATAAATATATATACCTGTATGTACGAATTTATTTAAAGTATTAATAACTTCCTTGTATCATTGAACGTGTAAACGAGAGCAATGTTTGCAATGATCATGAAGCAGTGCTGGTGAGAAATTAAGCACAGCATAAATGGAGAGTCAGAGAAAGGATGTCGTACGAACCTGCATAGATCGTTTCAAGATACGGTTATATTTCGGTAAAAATTATCCTTTTCTAACATATGAAAGGAAAAATTATAAACGAGGTGTCTGAAATATATATATTGATGTTGGTTGAGAATTTAAACGCTTTCATCAGATTTTATAGTGATACAATATACAGTATTCAGTTTTTTTCCTGTCTACATATTTGCACACAAACATACAATCGAAAGATACACACACAAACACACAAATATATGCCTGCAAATATATACATATATATACATATATATATACAAACATATATATAGACGTATATATATATAAGCATATATATATATATATATATATATATATAATATATATATATATATATATATATATATATATATATATATAATATATATATATATATATCAGAAGAAAATGTACAAGTCCTTTAAGAATAATGACCTAGGTATATCTATAGAGAATGAGCATTATTCAGTAAATTATCTAGACGTCAACCTTAATCTAGTCACAAATAAGATCCATCCATCCCATAAGTTAAATGACAACCGAAAGTATACTAGTTCTTAAAGTAACCATCAAAAATCAGTTAAAGAAGTCTTAATAAATAATATAGGTAAAAGAATATCCATGTTATTCTCAGATTATAACCCTTTTATAAACATGCCCCATATTATAATAAAACTTTAAAGGAAACAGGATATAACTCTAATATAAATTATTTAATTATTATGAACGCATATTTATATATATATATATATATATATATATAAATAGATGAGTGTATTTTTACCTTATTAACAATTAACACGGAAAAAAAATAAATAGTTACCAGGGTAGCAAAAATCTCACGAGTAAAGATGTTGTAACTCCTTGTTTATAAAGGTAGAAACTTCGTATTTACGTGGAATATTTTGAATAATATATGAATAAATAAATGGAGTTTAACGCAGCTGTAACTCAAATATTTTTACTTTCGACACATGTTTCGAAAATTCCACTGATACTATTCAAAAGAATAAATGGTATAAACAATGCAATCTCTCTTCAGGAAAGTGAAAAAAACGAAACTCGTCAATAAGATATTTTAGCAAAAATAGCGATTGACTGAACGCTATTAATATTGTTTAAAAAACGTTATATGATATAATGTCATAAGTAGCTTACAGAAAGAGTAGGGATATTAATAGTGAATGTTAAATATAAAGGAAATTAAAGTTTAAATTATATATAATGATAGAGACTACTTATATGCACTAAATTTGTGTTTTTGCCAATGTTTACATCTGTATGCTCGCTCTATAACCGTGTTTACTAGGGGATTTTTAGAAAAAATAATGAAAAAATAATTCAGAATTGCAGAGAAGACAGAATTCCTTGCCTTTGCCATAATGCATCAAACTTGAGAGAATCAACCATTCTAAATGAAATTGTTGATTGTGGTCTTTTAAATCCCAAATCAGTCTGCTGAGACCGGTACTATTACGTTTATTTATATCCCTAAATGTTGAGTAATGGATAGAAATTCTTTTAGATAACTCTAACGATGTGCTTCCAATGTAAAATCGTACTTTATTACGAGTACTGATTATACACTGGTATATACAATTTTTAATCTTAGAGTTACTTCACATAAACTTAATTCTATTGGAATTGACTTCAGATACAATAACCTTGTTATTAATATTTCTAGAGGGTTGGATGGTATTAGCTAAATTAATGTTAGTATTAGTAAATGTATTAATATTTCACAGTTTGTTATTATGTGAAGAGATAATTTGTAAGAGATTTTTTGTGTTTGAAAAACCGATCCTAACCGTATGTGAATTGATAATAGAGTAATACCTAGAATTTTTTGGAAAATTCCTAGCAATAGCTTGACGAAACAGCAGTGGGAGATTAGATTTAATTTGTCTCCCGTAAGGAATTATTAACCAAATATTTTTTACTAGTATTCATAGCGTAATTATTTTTGAAGGTGTTATATTTACTTTTAGAACGATAATAGAGGATTAAATAAGGGTTATCTGCCTTCATTCGCTTTGTATCGGTGCGTAAGTTATGTTTGTTATCAATAATTCTTTTACGACTAGAAATCTTATGTATATTATTGAATTTACAATTAGACTGAGAAGAATCAATGTAGAAAATTTTCTCTGTATAACCTGCTTTAATTAAGGCAGAGTTATAGAATTCAGCGTTATTATTGAAAAAATCAACATTAGCAGATAATTTAGATAATCTAAATGAAATATTCTTAGTAATTGCTCTAGGATGATTACTAAATTTGCTAATGTACTTAAGATTGGACAACGGTTTACGATATGGGAAGTAAGAGTCACTGTGTAAATTAAGCGTAATGTTTAAAAAGTTGGCCTATGTCATATCGTCATCAAAAACGATTTTTAAGCCCATTCTACTGAAAAAATTAACATGTGTCGAAAGTAAAATATTTGATTTACACCTGCGTTAAACTCCATTTATTTATTCACATTTTATTCTTGTACTTGTTTCAGGCATTTGACTGCGGACATGTTGGAGCACTGCCTTCAATAAAAAAAATCGCCCTCAGGACTTAATCTTTGTAAGCCTAGTACTTATTCTAACGTCCTCTTTTGCCGAAGCGCTAGGCTACAGGATATTAAACACACCAACATTGGTTGTCTAGCGATGTGGAAGGACAAAACAGACACACAAATACACTCACTCTTTCTCTCCCCTGCCCCACGTATATATACGACATGCATCTTCCAATTTCCATCTACCAATACAATTTGCTGGGCCCGAGGGTATAGCAGAAGACACTTGCCCAAGGAGCCAGTGGGACTGAACCTGGAGACTATGCGGTTGCGAAGGAAGGTTCTTATCACAGATCCACGCCTGCGCCTATATGCACATGTGTGTGTGTGTGTGTGTGTGTGTGATACATGTATGCATGATGGCCTTCTTAGTCGCCAAGAATTATTTGAATTAGTGAAATCGACAAATACCAGTACACTGAACTTCCGTTGACAGAAGAGGAAGTAATGAGATATAAAAGTGTTTTATAACGTATAATTTAAACCAAAACCGGCTGCAGTTGATAAAGAACGCAGGACCATGGAATCTTCGTTCCTGAACAGGAAGTGGTAGTAAAGAAAAACAAGATGTTTTGAAAAGTAGGGAAAAGTGGACTGCAGTGAAGTGAGGACACCAGTCATTTTCTAACCGTCGTCAACTCGTTGTCTTTTCTGTTTAGAGTGTCCAAACTATCAGTTGCAAAACGTAGAGGTTGGAAACCTCATTGAACTCTCATTAATGTCTCTTCTGTCAACACACTCCTGAATGTGGACTCTGTTTGGAAATTCAAGGTCCCATTGCCCACTGCAAATTCGCTGTACCCTTTTGTTCTCTTCCTTTTTCTTTACAAATATAACATATTTTTTAGTAAATATTTTCTAGCATGTTTTAATGTATGCCTTTTAAATTCTTTACCTTCTACAGAACTTTTGTGTTTTACAATATATGTGTGAGGTGCTGAAAATTGATGGTTTTGTGTAAAAGAAAATACAGCAGAATCAATTAACTATGATTTTATCCGACTAATTCCACTAGCATATTCATACAATTGTTTCAACAGCCCTTCAATGCTTCTAAGCTCTGTAAAAAATCTCAGAAGACTGGGCCTCCAGCCAGGCCTTACGCGACACCCTTAAAACTAAGAACTTTACCGCACTCCCTCCTTTGGTGTGATTTATTATCCATTAAAATAATATTCCTTAAGTATAAACGTACAGCCCACGGAAGGTGATATTAACTATTTCAGTTGTTTTCTTAATTTGTTCATTTACATAATAGGAAATAGTGATCTGCCAATAATTCCCAATATGATACTCATAAAAGATAGGCCACTCATACATAACTACTTATATACATATACACCCATATACACAGATATTTGTGTGTATAAGTACAAAAATAGGTAGTTATGTGTTAGTGTCTGTGTTTCCAAAACTTTATTTATTATGATAATAATATTTATTAATACATCTGGAATTTGTTTTCTTAACTTCATAGTTCCTCATTCTACCAATACCTAATTACAAATTCTTATTTTCAATACTAATTATAATGTTATAGTTATCAGCAAAACTTTAAATTTATATTATAATTCTGTAATCCATACATAGAAATACATAAATATAATCAGGGAGAATTATAGACACATATATTGATTATTAGATAGTGATGTAGATAAATTCGTAAACGTTGAGACGGATTGATGTAGATAGGTATTCAGACACAGTTATATTTATGAATAAATAAATTACAAGGTATTGAGATAAACACAGACATGTAAATTAATATACAGATATATAGATAGTTATGTTGATACAGAGTTGTAATTCGAGTAAAACATTGAATGTGGTGACAAATAGATAGACTCTTAGATACGAATAAAATCATTGATAGCGAGCCAGCTACACGTGTTCATGGGTGAGCATGTAATAACTATTTTAAAATGTGTATCTGTGCTTCTGGAAAAGTACATATCTACTCACATACACACACACACACACACACACACACACACACATACACACTCTCTCTCTCTCTCTCACACACACACACACAGTCACATACATTATTCTTAAACAAGAATGTTATTGACTGTGACATCAAAGTTTCAACCAGCTAAACCACCGTTGGATTGAAAACAAATGCACACACGCACACACACATTATTTCTTCATATGTTCCAGCTGATTCGGACGACAATGTTGCTAATCGCTGGTATACCTTTCTGTGGAGAACATTTTCTTTCAGATTTGTGTTCATAATTCTTTCACTTTTATGACATAAAGGAACTTAGGCTAATGTATTTCGAATCCCCCAGTGTCTCGAAATCGTTGGGATTCATCAACCAAAGCAAATCCCAGAATAAGGTATCTTGCAAGAATTTTTCATTTCATTAAGCAAAATATTATCTGTTGTGCGCTGATAACTGCTAACCGAGACTTATACATTCTGAACACGCTCCGGTAGTGTCGACAAAAGTAAATATGTTAACCACTGTTGTACCGCTTAAATAGAGAACAACTTCTTTCAGACGTAAGTGTTCGCTGTGCATATGATTTTTTTTCTACAAATAATTAACTAATTTCCATAAAACATACAAGTGTATTATTTTCTCTAATCAAGTTCTCCAGAAATGTTTCTTTTTTCCAGCAGTGACTATATACAATACTCATTCACGAAACATCGCATCTCCAATCACAAATGGAATAGTTCTAAGAAGGGATCAAACGTCAGAAGCAATACTCTTTGTTGACTGAAAAATCTTAAAGCATTACTTAGAATCTCCTTCGCAAAAAATGCACAGGTGAGAAAAAATTTCAATAAAATAACAATTACTCACCAACAACGGACATCCAGATAAATTGATATACCTAGGTGTAGCACACAATATACAAATAAAAACAAAAACAAAATTCAGATAGCCCATCTATAAAAATATTCAGAAATCCGCTTTCAGTGTACTGTATCTATGAAGTTTGTATTAACTGTTGGATAAAACAATATATTATGAAACATCCTGTAAGAGGACACATTAAATGCATTACACCAAACTATGAAATAACATGAGTAATATGATAGAAAAAACAAAAATACTAAAGATACAAAGATACTTTCTTAACGTTAGGAAACGAAAAACATGTTAACATATGAACAAACGACTGGGGAATAAAATGATATATTAGGCTGCTTATATTGCAAATGTGAATCTTATATTGTCAAGATATGCGACTTTCATTCCGGTTCACCATGCACTTAAAAACAGCAACAATTGCCATGAGTCTACTATGAAATCCAACACAAAAATACTATAAGAAACGTTAATATATATTACATTTATATTCTATTATATTCCTTACAAAAACAGGCAGCTTATGGTGAAACATAGTTCTTAAACATATACAAGAACAGTATACACTTGTCACTAACAAAATTAAAGCTGGCTGTCATAATATAAATTTATGTGAATTCGATACTAGTTTGATTGCTCCTCGATTTAAACTGCCCCCTTCTAGTGGTTCATTCACATGCACATACACATAGGCACACACATTACTGTATGTATCTATGTATGTATGTGAACAGACACACTCATACACACACACACACACACACATACCTAAAAAATATATATATAATGAAGGTATTTTATATGACACAGGTAGAAATATAGGGAAGTGAAAATGCAAGGGCATTCGTTAAAACTTTTTAGTTCTTAAATTTCAAAGACGCAACAGATTTCTATGATTTTCAAAAGTTGAGAGAGAAAGACAAGGAATTATGCCGCAACTGTCTTCTGATTGGAGTTCAAAATTTCTCTTGCTTTTATAAAGAGGACATGGCTCAAATTAGTATTTGTTTTGAGGATGGTTTGATTGGCTGAGGATGATCACATTTTCAGTTAGAACCTTTTGTATGTTCCCCGCTAAGTCCGTTCATTAACTACCATGTGACAATATTTTTGGCACCGTAAGTGACCTTAAAGTAGGGAGTGTATTACTAATACATTCCCTACTTTAAGGTCACTTTAAATAAATACCTTTGATTCTGCAATTCTGTATATAAACTCTCTACTGGGAATGACCAAGTTTAAAAATCTGCTGGATCTCACTCGTAAGGGAATCTTACATTGCTTATAAACTCTATATTTGGAAGGACTTATTTTAAGCTCTGTAGGACTTATGGACTTTACTCATAGGATATTGGAATATTGCATATATTCCATTATGCATAAAAATGAATTTACAACTTCAATACCCATACATATCTTGCATCTATTTTCTTTCTTCCACCTCACTCTCTAATTTGCATTTTGCATCACATCTAAACTAACTATGAATAACTATCCTCTCACACCGTCTCCGATGAAGGGATATAATTAATAAATATGCTAGAAACAGCTGTAAGACATATCTATAGATGCTCTAATATCTACACATCCATGTTTTTTTTATCTTATTACGCAAAAAATTCTTATATATATATATATAATATATATATATATATATATGTATGTATATGTGTATATATATGTGTATATATATGTGTATATATATATGTGTATATATGTGTGTATATATATGTGTGTATATATGTGTATATATATATATATATGTGTGTATGTATGTTGTAATGAGAATACAGCAGGACGATCTAGCTATTGGAATGAGAACTGGCTGTCCCTATGGATTGAATAGATGGCTTAATTCAACATTTCATAAATCTCACCGAAGACCTCAGTTACATGGATATAAGTATGAAAGTTTTAGATTGTAACGACCAAACCTGAACACTAGTGTAAAAATATTACACTGTTGGACGAAAATATAGATTATGGGTTTTGCTCTGAAAGAATATTATGGTATTTATGAAACAGGAGAAACGGCTACATTACAGATAGTAGGAAAGTATAAAGAATTGATATTGAACTATCTGCTCTATAATCTCCAGTGAGTGTAGTGACAATGGTCAGGCAGAAATTGAGATTCAATTCTGATTTTATATCCTAGATTAATGAGTAGGCTACAAAAGGGATTTTATGTCGAATCCATGATAATGTTATCGCTTATCACCAAAAGAAGAAACAAAATTTGCAATACCCCGATTAAATTTGATATATTAAGCAGAGTACGAAATATCGATTATAAAATTATATCAATTAAATCCGATGTTGTACATTCGTAATATGATAAACCATTATATAAATTTAGATTGATTTATTTATTCATTTTCTGGAAAAGAATAAAATGAAAAGAAAATTCGACATGATTAGGCACACTATTAACCAGTTTATGTTGATTAACAAAATTGGATTTGTTGGAAGATATTTTTTCAACTGCCAACGACGTCGCATTGAAAATACAGAATAAATAAAATTAGCTGTACTAATCGATGTCCATATCAATGTATATCATTATAACACTATGATATCAGCTATAATATCAACGGGATAAATATAAATAGATTTGCAGGGTTGGGTTCCTTCCTCAACGATATTAGCTCAAATCGTGCCATGATCAAGTTTGATATTTCGATTCCAAAGATGTCGATGATCAAATAACCTGATCATCCACGTCCGTATAAAACCCCAAACAACTTGTCGCCGCCAGGCGAACATTTTACACAGGTTATAGACTTACAGACCACTGTCCACACATTAGATATGCGGTATCTGTTGACAACTGATAGAACCCATGCGCTGACACAACTACATTAAATCATGGATGCTCAGCCTCACACGTCGGTGATCACAAAAATAAAATGCATCAGTGCACTTGTGTTCATTCGATGAAAGAGTTAAAGCCACATCCTAGTGACTGAGGTTGAGTGTAACCATTGAACATATTTCAGAAAACGTACCAGTTTCGTTTTTAGACAATAACTCATAGATAGAAGATACAGGTCTAAGGACCAGGAACTGTCATTTCGATCTCGTCCTAGCAAAAGAAAGAGAGAGAAAAAAATGATGTGCGAGAAAAAATACAGTTATAAAGGTAATCTACGTTATTGCCATTGTAGCCTATCTAATGATCACAAAAATGAGACATGGACAAAAATTGAAAATAGCAGCTTTCTATATTTTCAGGACAACTTTAAAAAGAGTTGTCTGATATGCTTGGTGGGCTGGGCAAGCATAACGTAGCTTTTGTTGATTAGCACAGGCAAGGGCTTTGTAACTCTGTGTTGTTTAGGCAACTATTCTCTTCCCTCAAAGTTTTTTTTATTAGTTATTAACTTTATATGATGAGTAATAATAAATTTGGAGAAATAGTAAATTTAGCATAAGCGGTTCTAGTCAGTACCCCCCATTAATTTTGTGACCTCTATTAATTTTGCCTTTAGACTCTAATTGCATGGGGAAATAGTAAATTTCGCGAGTGCTTGGGCAGCTGGTTTTGATTTCTATTTACAGCAATTTACATTTTGCTTTAGAAATGCCGACAGATCAGATATTACATTGTTCGCAGCATACCTTAAATTTTGACTATTAGTTACGAGGCCAGACCCTCCAATACAATGTTCCTTCATTAAAATAGTCCTTCACAAAGCCTTTTCTGAGGGAAAGAGTGCGGAGAGAGACAGAGAGAAATAAAATGAGAGAAAGAGAAATTGCTAGCAGTACTGAATAAAGGGAAAGAAAAGGCCGGAACATATACCTCACGGCAATTGTCCGACGCTCTTTTGATTAACCAAATCAAATGCCCTCAGTAACTCTCTGTATCATATAAAATAAATGCACAAAGAAATACCGGAAATTCTTTACAAAATCCCTTCGTGCTTATTCATAAACATTTCTATTGTTAGATTTGACGTAATTAAACCAAAACTCATTTTACACATCCAGTTCAAAATACCTTTATCAACTACTGATAATAATTCACTTTCACAAGCTGCTATCTTCAATAACTTTAGATACCGTTGCGTTTCTTTCAAGGCCGGTTTAGGAAAAGAGACAGTTGTATGCATAAGTTGTTCCGATTTTGCAAGTAAAATTTACGTATGTCTGGCACTTTTACCTGACAAAAATAAAGAATGTCAACTAAATCATTGTAGTAAGTCTTGTACAACATCTGAACTCAATAGAATTATTTGACCTTACGTCTTTAAGCTGTCACCTACTCTCTCTTTGATCCACGTGCTGTCCTCCAGAGTTCTGAAAACATGATAATCAACACTAAAATCCAATTGCACAAAAGTCTCTTTCAACTACGGTAGTGGACTTGGCACAAATCCATCCGATTTATGTGGAGTGGGGAAGTAATCGAATACATTAAAGGATGAATAACAAACGTGTAACCAGTTGGAAGAAATGCTGCTAAGCATTTTATCCCATATGATAACGTTTTCTATTCACGTATGATCAAGAAAGAAACATTTCCCTCTAATTTTAAAACGGGTGAATGTTAAATATTGTGACTTGCATACACTTCCTATACGGTTTGGAGTATGAAATTTATTTAATTCATAGGAATAATGAAAAAGAGCCTTATAGCTTATGATATTTTAATTTTCCTCTAGGAGAAATTACAATATTTAAATAAAAGTATTTAAAATATTTAAAAAGTATTTAAAATGATAAAATAAGAATTCCACTTAACTCCAAATCCACTAAAGCACTATACTTGATGATTGACAAAGGGAGGTAAGTCCCTAGCGTATATAGCCGTATTGCTATTTCGAATTTTGGTGTAGACTACCTTAATTGTCATCAGCGAATCTTATCGCCTAGGGTAAACGCAACTTCCTTTGTCAATCTTTAAGGTAAAACAGTTGAAACGGTAAAAGTGTAAACAGATTAAAAAGGGTTGCTAATTCGCAATTAGGACCTATAGGCAAAATTAATAGAGTTCACAAAAGTGACGGAGGATACTGACTAGCCCCTTTATGCTAAAATAAGAGTTAAATTAACTCCAAAGCCAGTAAGTACTATACAAAATAACTGACAAAGGGAGATAATCCCTAGCATATGTAACCGTATCAAGATTTCGAATTTTGGTGTAGACCACCTTAGTTCTCATCAGCGGCCCTTAACCCCTAGGTGTTGAAATCGTGTTACAGCTTTATACACTAAGGACATACCTCAATTTGCCGATCATTAAGTATAAAGATTTAGTGGCTTTGGAATTAATTTAACACCAAAATTCGAAATCACGATATGGCTACATACGTTAAGGACTTACCTCCCTTTTTCAGTCTTTAAGTTTTTAAGTATAGTGCTTTAGTGCGTTGGAGTTAATTTAACTCATATTTTAATATATTATTTTTGCCCTTTAGTTTCTAATTCCTAATAAACCGCCCTTTTAACTTGTCGTTTACATTTTTACCGTTTTGAAAATCAGCACATGTTTTTCATATAAAATTGAGAAAGGAAGTTGTGTTTAACTCCAAACGTTAAGAGCCACTGATGGCAATTAAGGTGCTCAACACCAAAATTCGAAATTACGATACGGCTATATACGCTAGAGACTTAGCTCCCTTTGTCAGTCATTAAGCATAGTGCTTTAGTAGCTTTGGGGTTAAGTTAACTCTTATTTTAGTATAATCGGTGCTAGTCAGTACTTTTGTGACTTCTATTCTATATGAAATTTCCTCATCTAGATCAGCGGTGCTCAAAGTGCTTCCTACATAGATGAAGTTAGTTACCACTTCCAACCGTTAATCATTAACAATTATAAGTTTCTTTATTGGCCACACAGAGCTGCACACAGATGGGACAGGTTACAAGGTAGAGCTTTTCTTTTCTGAGGAAAAAAAAAGGTGGCGTAGGTTTTCGATCAAAAGGGATCGTAAAAGGGAAAAAAGAACAAAAAAAAGAAAGAAAAAGAAGGAAAAGAAAAAAAAGAAAAAAGGGAAAAGGAACAAAAGAATAGAAAAATGAAAAAAGAAGAAAAAAGAGGAAAAAAGGGGAAGAGGAAAAAACGATCAATAGGGATCGTGTATTACAGTGTCATGATGTATGGTGTAAAGGGGAAAGCAAGTAAGGTTTATCCGTGGGAAGAAAAGCCTACGAAAAAGACTGTTCCACTCAAAGCTTAGAGCGGCTATGCTGGTACATTAGAATTGTTTTTCTCAAGTTGAATGTAAGGCCCAATACTGGTCATGCTGCAAAAATCGCATTCATCATGTGTTGCATATCTTCCTGGGAATGTGCTAACAGGTTACATTCATCTGCATACAAGAACTCGATGATGTGAGAATGAAGAACTTTCGTTTTGGCACAAAGTCTTTTGAGGTTGAAAAGTTTTCCTGTTGTCCTATATTTTATATATACTCTTTCAGCACAATCTTCGAAAGCTATAATAAACACCATTGCAAAATACAGAGCCAACAATTTAGTAGCAAGAATATCACCTTGTTTATTCCATTGTCTACAGAAATTGGATCTGATAAGCTACCTCCAACATTAATTCTCACTTCTGTCTTGTCATGAAATTGTCTAAGCATTCTCATAAATTTCTCAAAGCAGCCTAGCCTTTTCAGGAACTTCCAAAATGCAACTCTATTTACGCAATCAATCGCTTTTGTCTGATCAAGAAAACTTGATATAAGCCCATATCCGGTTCGATGCAGTTCTCTTGTAACTGTCTAACTGAAAATATCATAACCTTAGTACTCCTACTACCTCTAAGCCTACATTGTGATTCTAGCAGAACTTCATCAGCAATGTGCAGGAGCTATTTATCCAGCATTACTCTACAACGGACATTTCCAGCGACACCTAACAGATAGACGCCGCGAAAATTATCACAGACATCCTATCCACCTTTAGATTTATAGAGTATCTCTATAAACGCATCACGCCAATTCCGAGGAACCACTTCATTATGCCAAATCACATCTGTCAACAATGCACCTAAATGTTCACCACCATATTTGTATATCTCTGCACCTAATCCATTCATACCAGGAGCCTTTCTATTGTTGAATTTCTTGATCACCGATTTTATTTCAGTCAGATTTGGGACCTCTGCTAAAAGATGTTTTGTTGGTCTTTCAGTTATATTACCAAGAACAGAGAGGTCAACTTCAATGGGCCTATTGAGAAACTCATCAAGCTGCTCTTTCCGTCTCCTCCCAACAATATGTTTAGGATTTGTTAATAATTCTGTATCATCCTTGATTCGAAGTGGAGCAATCATTTATGAAGCTGGACCATAAATATTTTTCAAGAGATTGAAGAAGTTTAGAATTGTTAGCATTTAAAGCTTCTTGGATTTCATCGCATCTATCACTCCACCAATATTCCGGCATCATCCCCAGATTCCTCTGCACTGTTGCATTTACTGCCTTGAAATGTATAGCCACTGACCTGTTCGTTGAACAGTCAGCATTTTGCAATATCTTTGAATGATTTCGCTTCTCCTCTATATTATATATATATATATATATATATATATATATATATATATATAATATATATATATGTATATATATATATATATATATATATATATATATATATATATGTGTGTGTGTGTGTGTGGAGGCGCAATGGCCCAGTGGTTAGGGCAGCGGGCTCGCGGTCATAGGATCGCAGTTTCGATTCCCAGACCGGGCGTTGTGAGTGTTTATTGAGTGAAAACACCTAGAAGCTCCACGAGGCTCCGGCAGGGGATGGTGGTGATCCCTGCTGTACTCTTTCACCACAACTTTCTCTCACTCTTACTTCCTGTTTCTGTTGTACCTGTATTTCAAGGGGCCGGCCTTGTCACTCTCTGTGTCACGCTGAAGGTGCACGTGTCTGTGGAGTGCTCAACCACTTACACGTTAATTTCACGAGCAGGCTGTTCCGTTGATTCGGATCAACCGGAACCCTCATCGTCGTAACCGACGGAGTGCTTCCATATATATATATATAGGGAGAGTTCACGAAAAAGACAAAAGACGAAGACAGGTGGTGTACAAAAGAAACAGATGTATTAGTATAACGCTTAGGAATAGAAGAAGTCTTTTACGTGTCGAGCCTACGCTCTTCTACAGAAAGGAACACAGAAAAAACAAGGAGAGAAAAAATGTGTGTAGTGGCTAACGATGTATGTATGTATGTATGTATGTATGTATATATAAGCATGTCAGTATGTTAATGCTGCTTGTGTTCTCACCCGTAGGTAAATAATAATGAAGGATCTACCGGAAGTATTTGAACTCAAGATATAGAGACACAGTTATAAATATTGCATTTCAGTGAGTTTATTCTTTCCAACGGATTTCAATTTTGTATATCTTGGTTTGCATACCGTCATATACTTACTCACATATGTAGCATATACATATTCAATACGTTTTAGTTTGCTATAAACATTGCGGAGAAGGTGATACTGAAGACAACGCGCGCGCAGATATGTTTCAGTGTGTGTCACTGTATGTTATTGAATTTATATGTGAGTGGGGATATAATTTATATATGAGTGGACACATCATATATTTATAAAACATTCGAGCATACACATTTATATATATACACACACCTACACACACACAATATATATATATATATATATATATATATATATATATATATATATATATATATACATACATATAGATATATATTTCCTTTCTGAATATAAAGTTTATCGCTTGTTACAAACTTGTCGAATAATGGTTTCACTACGAAAGAAAACTGCGTGAAAGCCATTTCTACTCTAGATCTATTACAAATACTGCATATAGCATATCGGTGAGAGTTATCAGAGTAAAGCTTTTGGAGTATGTAGACAGGCCAAAAGCATTTATGTTAATGATAAAGTAGAACTTCAGAAAATAGTACTTAATATAAGGTTATTGAATCTTACATCCGTACTGGAGTCGACCTATGACAAACCTCTCTGATTATGTTTATACTAAATTATGGATCTAAGAATGTATCCGACTTCAAAACAAATTTAATGTTTGCAAGAGTCAGTAATAGAAGAGAAACGTTTTTTGCTAATGTATTCACTGCATAGCGCAGATGATTAAAGTATAAATCAATATAGTTCTTCTGATCGTATATTTTCTGTCTATGAAAGAAACACATTATTACTACAGGGTCCAAATTCTATTTTGTTACACTCACAAGCATATACATACATCCACATTACTATATATATTCCTACAAACACAATTATACACACGTGCGCATACACTTATATATATATATTTGTGAAGATTGAACGGTATTTTCGGAATAACTCTGTTCATATTGATCGTTTCAAATTGATAATTTGACTTTTTCTCAAGCTGTTTCGATATTCCATCTTATGTTACTTGGAGTGTTTCTTCTTCGCACTGTCTCAATTAGGAATGATTTTTATGTTGTTCGTTCTGTCGGGAAAAAATCATTCTTAATACATAGTAGGTGTGTAATCATGCAAATTTAAAACCAGTTAGTTGTCGCACAATCTGCTAATCATAGTAGCCTCAACTTCCTTTCAAAAAATATTTTGCTTTTTATATAACAGAAGGCGCATCTAGGCTGATTCAGATACGTACAAAGTATTATATGATCCAGGATTAACTATCTTTTTAGGGGAATCACGGCTTGTCTTTCTACTGGAAATTAAGGTACCCGAAATTCAATTGCACATAGGGAACTAAAATCCGTACTAAAGAATTATATCATATTTTCTACTAAAAACATGTGAACCAATATCAGTGACAATATGGATAATAACAATCTGAAATTTACATTATTTACATTTCACAGATATTTGTCCTCATCTTGTTTGTTATTAATACAACGTTTCGGATGATATATCCAACAGCCCTCATCAGGTGTCTTGGGAAATTTCGAACCTTGGTTCTCATTCCTAAGGTATCTTTCGATATTATTATTATTATTATATTATTATTATTATTATTATTATTATTATTATCATTCCGAACTCGGAATCTTGGGGTTAGTAGCTCGCGCTCTTGACCCCTTCTCCTGCACTATGCTCTTACTCTTTTACTTGTTTCAGTCATTTGACTGCGACCATGCTAGAGCACTGCCTTTAGTTGAGGAAATCGACCACAGGTTTTATTCTTTGTAAGCCTAGTACTTATTCTATCGGTCTCTTTTGCCGAACCACTAAGTTACGGGGACGTAAACACACCAGCATCGGTTGTCAAGCTATGTTGGGGGGACAAACACAGACACTCAAACACACACACATATAATATTCATATACATATATACGACGGGCTTCTTTCAGTTTCCGTCTACCGAATCCACCCACAAGGCTTTGGTCGGCCCGAGGCTATAGTAGAAGACACTTGCCCAAGGTGATATGCAGTGGGACTGAACCCAGAACCATGTGGTTTGTAAGCAATCTACTTAACACACAGCCACTCCTGCGCCTTACTATATGTAAATCTTTCGTCGAATTTCTCGACATTTCTGTCAATATACACCACTCCACTCTCACTAACTCCATCCGCTACAAGCACACCGACTCACATTTCTACCTCATCCTCTCCTCCTCCCACCCTACCCACACCAAGCTCTCCATCCCCTACTCCCAGTTCCTCTGTCTGCGTGGGCTCTGCAATGACGACCATGATTTTGAGACTCAGTCTCGATTCATGTCTCCCCATTTCATCCTTCGTGGATATCCCCTCATCACTATCTACAAAAGAAGTCAGTCATTTTACGACAGTTGTCAAGAACTCAGCTGTCAATTAGATACATTTTCAAATCTGATGATTACTACGAACGTATGAATGCGCTAATTGAACTTAATGAACATTACAATATATTTGTTTAATATTTAACACACTCAACAGTGGAATAAAATTCATTTTTTTAAATTGCCATTATAAAAAAATGTGAAAATCTTAACTTTATTCAACTGATATATTATTCTATACATAAATTCGGATGTTTATAAATAAATAAATATATATATATATATATATATATATATATATATATATAGAATGAGAGAGAGAGAGAGAGAATGTCACTAATCAGCACCAGTACTGCTAGAAATAGGAATCAAAACAACTCAATAGGCAACAAAAGCACTGTCTTAATGAAATGACAAGGGAGACAAGCTCATTATGGTCGCATATACAGCCAGATCATCGATGATTTCGCATTCTGATGCTTAAAGCATCTTAAAGCTCTTCACTGGCTCCCACCGTGTTTAGGGTTAAGCACATCTCTCCTTGTCAGCTTATAAGATCTCCGTTGAGAACATGCCTTGAGTTCAAAATCGGCCAGAAGTGAAAACTATAAATATGGGGGACAATTTGCTATTTTACATCCTCAAGACAGAATATATACGTCACTAAAGTGAACAAGTTGTTTTGACTCCTATTTCTAGCAATAGTGGCTCTTATTAATGCCCTTGCTCACTTTAGTGACATATATACTTTTCCTTTAGGTTTTAAAATTGCGAATTAGCCACCCATAATGTATAGCAGTGGTCGTGTGGTAAGTAGCTTGCTTAGCAACCACATGGGTCCGGGTTCAGTGCCACTGCGTAGAACCTTGGGCAATGTCTTCTACTATACTGTCGGGCCGACCAAAACCTTGTGGGTGGATTTAGTAGATGAAAACTGAAAGAAGCCTGTCGCATATATATATATATATATATATATATATATATAGAATGAGAGAGAGAGAGAGAGAGAGAATGTCACTAATCAGCACCAGTACTGCTAGAAATAGGAATCAAAACAACTCAATAGGCAACAAAAGCACTGTCTTAATGAAATGACAAGGGAGACAAGCTCATTATGGTCGCATATACAGCCAGATCATCGATGATTTCGCATTCTGATGCTTAAAGCATCTTAAAGCTCTTCACTGGCTCCCACCGTGCCTAGGGTTAAGCACATCTCTCCTTGTCAGCTTATAAGATCTCCGTTGAGAACATGCCTTGAGTTCAAAATCGGCCAGAAGTGAAAACTATAAATATGGGGGACAAATTTGCTATTTTACATCCTCAAGACAGAAATATATACGTCACTAAAGTGAACAAGTTGTTTTGACTCCTATTTCTAGCAATAGTGGCTCTTATTAATGCCCTTGCTCACTTTAGTGACATATATACTTTTCCTTTAGGTTTTAAAATTGCGAATTAGCCACCCATAATGTATAGCAGTGGTTGTGTGGTAAGTAGCTTGCTTAGCAACCACATGGGTCCGGGTTCAGTGCCACTGCGTAGAACCTTGGGCAATGTCTTCTACTATACTGTCGGGCCGACCAAAACCTTGTGGGTGGATTTAGTAGATGAAAACTGAAAGAAGCCTGTCGCATATATATATATATATATATATATATATATATATATTTGCATGTCTGTGTTTGTTCGCCCACTATCGCTTGGTAACCGATTTTTGTGTGTTTATGTCACCACAACCTAGCGGTTCGGCGAAAGAATCCGATAGAATAAGTACTAGGCTTACAAGGAATAAGTTCTGGAGTCGATTTGTTAGACTAAAGGCGGTGCTGCAGCATGGCTGTATTCAAATGACTGAAACAAATAAAAGAATACATACATACATACATATATACATACATACATACATGCATGAACAAATAGATAGATAGATAGATAGATAGATAGATAGATAGATAGATAGATAGATAGATAGATAGATAGATAGATAGATAGATATAGATAGATAGATAGATAGATTGATTGATAGATAGATAGACCAGTCAAAAAGTTGGTTAATCTACAGCTTCACCTAGATCTCAGTGGATCAAGCAATGGGTGTAGACATACAACTCCGACGATACTTTGAAGGTAGAACACCTACCATTGAGTGTGTCTACTGAATTTACTAGATTTGCCTGACGTGTAGTATTTACGAGGATAACTGACTATCAAATGACATATGAACCCACCGATATACACATATTTACACATGCACAAACATTTACAAGCATTAAAAGATAAAAACGGGAAAATAGAAGAAATATCATAAAAATTAGAAGCCGAAATCTTCGAATTGTCCACAATTAAATTAAGTAACAGTTTTGTAAGCTACTGTCTACAAAGTAATACCTAAATCACCTGTATTATTCTTTGCGGGAGAAGATTTAGAAATAAAACGGGAGCATTCACTGGATTTATTTTATTGTAGGTAATTTAATTTTTAACAGAACTTTTGAATCAATTTTCACTTTCCAGATAAATTATAAATAATTACACAAGTCGTTTATGTCTTTCATCCTTTCGTGGTCGCTAAAATACAATACCAGTCACGTACCGGGTTCATTGTAATAGAGTAATCCGGCCCCACTGAAATTGCTGGCCTTGTACCAAAATTTGAAACCAATATAAATTATAAATAGCTACACTAATTTTTCGATTTATAAATCTTTCAGTTAATATACTGCATTTCTCTATGTGAACATTGTTTAGTAACTATTTGAAGACAAGAAAATACATGCTATACAAATTATGATCTTTCTGTTACAATGTAAAATATTACATGTTTAAGATATCTATCTTTGTAATAAATACACAATCGGTGTGTTTCTTTCTTAATAACAACATATCACTACATATTTAATGATATTTATTGTAACAGAGTGTAGTAGTTGCTTCATGAGAGAGAAATATCTAAAGAATATACATTCACTAACAATAGTACAAGAACGACTATATAGATGTGTACATAACATCGAAAATTATGTTCTCAAGAACTTTCAATTAAATGTTTTAGAGAAATGAGTTTCCTAGAATTTAAGCCAATCAGTTATCTGAGAATTAATCGCCGTTATCTCTGTAAAGTTTAATTAAATTTTCCTTTCCGAAAATGTTATTCTTTCTTTCCCTTCAGAATCAAGACTATGATTTTGAAACTCACGAGATTTCAAAACATGTTTCTGGTTCTTCTGAAAATGAAAGAATTTTACAATTACTATTAAATTTCATTCACCGACGTACATTATCGATAGTTTCATCCGATTTTAGATTTGTAATGTTTTCTTTTTAAATTCTTTTTAACCCTTTCTAATCAAAGTTCATCAAATTGAGCCATAAAACAACCTCTATGCTGCCACATGACATGCTACAATTCGTAGACACATTATTAACAGATTTTACTCCGCTGTTTTAGATATGCCTTAACTCTAGATCAGCTTCACTAGATCTCATCTGGAAATGCATAACAAGAAAAATCAACAAAACAACATTAGGCCCATAGTTAGTTTTCTAACAAATCTTAATATCTAGTTTCCTTGACTGAGGAAACTTAACTTTCCGTTCTGAGTTCAAGTTTCGAAAGGTTAACAGTTTTCCTTTCGGATCTATCAAATGAGTGACAGTTGAGCATTTAGTGGGGTGGTCGATGTAATCAACTTAACCCCTCTGACGAAGTTGCTGACCATGTGACAAAATTTGAAATTGATATTTATTATTCTTGATTACAATAGAATTAGACTTTTAGAAGTGTTAACAAAAGGTATGAACGTTTGGGTGGATAGCGTGATGGCTGAACAGATGGACAGGTGGATGCATGCATGGATGGAAGTGTCAGTCCATGCGTTAATAGAGGGAACGGGTGACTGTATATGTGTGTGCATGTACAATGCAAATGATATATATATATATACATTTTGTAAGCAAACTCAAAGACTGTAAATACGGAGAAGAGCGACACACATAGGTCCTTTTAAATAACTATAATTATATATTATTTAGTAATATATGCTCCAATTAAAGCGATTATACCTAAACTATTGACCAAAAAATGGGCCAGACGACTGGGAATTGAACACAACAACAATGTCCGTACGCACCGAATTCATTCACATAGCCCACCCATCAATTTCAGCCAATTTTAATGTATAGATAAATTTAGTATAAATATTTATAAATTTTGTAAACAAATACAAAGGGTGTAAAAATTATTTAGGTTTATTCGCTTTAAATGGAGTATATATATTGTTAAAAAATATATAATTGTAATTATTACTAAAAATGACCTGTGTGTGTCGTTCCTCTCCATAATTTACAGCCCTCGGATTTGTTTACGAAATTTACAAATATTTATACTAGACTAAAATTATCTATACATTAAAATTGGCTGAAAATGATGGGTGGACCATGTAGATGAATTCGGTCAACGGTTTAGGTTTAGCCGCTTCGTATGGAGCATATATTATTAACTAATATATATATATATATATAATATATATATATATATATATATATATATATATATATATATATATATATTGTTGATGCATGAAATAAACTGTCGAGACACTACATCCTTCAAAACTTCCATGTACTTTGTAATCCACCAACAGTACACATAATGCTTGGTCGCTTTCCCTTTTCTTAGTTGCAGTGTACCTGAGCATTACATACAACAATTTCTTTCATACATTAACATAGAGAAAAGGAGAATAGCGTGCAATTTTGTCGGACATATCGAATGTATTGTCGAAGTATAGTTGAAGTTTGTTACTGATATGCAATGCTAGATGATCTGGGAAGGATAAATAGGTAAAAGTATCGCTAATCCAAATAAACTAACTCCAGTTTCGCGCATTTTAGAGCATGCCGTATTATAAAAATACAACTGTGTATTTATGATACTACATCGATGACTTTCTAGTTTACAAAGATCTATATGTATGTATATTTTTGTGTAGGTGTGTGC
>NC_042999.1:147386236-147453736 GCF_006345805.1 Octopus sinensis
TTATTTCGCAGCACTCTTTGATGTATGACAAAATTGTTTTCGTTCATATCAATTTCTTCATATTTATTTAGATGAATAACAATAGAGTACATGAGTTAAACACTTCGTATATTTAGTTTCATACATGTAAATCACGGGTTCAAGTCTTGATGTGTCTAATTTTGTCTTTCATCCTTTCATCCTTTCAGAGTGGATAAGTATCAAAATAAAGCGTATTACTTGCACAATTCCCTCCACCCTGAACGTTTCCTAAATATTCATGAAGGAGGTGGCAGATATACGCAGACACGTGAAATTATTAAGAGGGAGGCAGGTATATGTAGAGATATAAAAATAAATAGATAGTTAGGTTCTTTGACAAATGAATGGAAGCAAAAATAAAGAACAAAAGAAAGAATGGAAGAAAGAATAAATGAAATTGATACAGAAGGAGACTAGGACACTGATGGACTGCAGATAGTAGAAAATGTTAGCTGGGTTTTTGGCAAAAAATAAATTAAAAAATAATAATTTGCGAGAATATGGTGGGTGGATGAGAGGAAGTCTTTCCGAAAATAGTAGCTGTAAAACAGGAAAAACACCCTAAAAGCAGTAGAAATGCACGAACGATTATAGTGGTGCCGTGAAGTAAACGTGCTTCAGATACACTTATTTATTCATACGAACGTAACTGAGATGAAATATGTCATAAATAACAGTGACAAACGAAATATACACCGCCGATAGTTGTTGCTGACAAACAACAGCAGTACCTTTATTCAGCTCAATAGACGTCATTGATTATTTGAAATTACCCGAATACGACAATGTGAACACGAAATATTTTCGAAAATACAAACTTTTTTCAACAATGCTAAGAGTAAAAGATGTTCTATATGAAACATTCTACCAGTATCCGAAGTTTGAAAGTGTTTAATTTAAAACATTTATTTATCGACCTGCCGATCAAAAGGAAAAGATCCCAACATTCTTCAAACTTTATCACAGAGAATACATAAGAAGCCTCGAATTACACTCTGACTCAGAGGGAAAAACCCAATTGTTTTATCTGTAAATTATATCCGTATCGTGCAGCTTAGTGAAGCCTGACCTAAAACGAGAATATTAACACGTGTATTATCTTTTACCATTTGTATTAAACATATCTCCAACCTAGATTTATACAAGTGTTCATTATATATGGAATAGATTTAAAATATAGTCACATATAAATGTGAATATTTTATTAACACTGCATAAATCTTAAATTTAGAACTATTTAAAACATGATATATTTTGTAGAGATGTGACTGCTATTTGAAACAGAAACCTCAGAAATAAAACAAATTTTCATAAAACAAAGCGAAAAAGAAATACTAGTTGTTGAAATCGTACCCAACTGAGCGTACATTACACTGCCTTATAGGCCAACAGCTTCGACATCCATTCAGAGGGACTTTAAAAGCCAGGTACTACACTCTTAAGGCGGCGAGCTGGCAGAAACGTTAGCACGCTAGGTGAAATGCTTTGCAGTATTTCATCTGCCGCTACGTTCTGAGTTCAAATTCCGCCGAGGTCGACTTTGCCTTTCATCCTTTCGGGGTCGATAAAATAAGTACCAGTTACGCACTGGAGTCGATGTAATCGACTTAATCCGTCTGTCTGTCTTTGTCTCCTCTGCGTTTAGCCTCTTGTGGGTAGAAAAGAAATAGCTACTACACTCTGTTCACAGCCAGTATATACTAGTAATTGCTGCATCACCAGCTCGAACATTTTTAATTTCATCTTTCGGCAGACCAGCAAATTAAACGGTCACGTTATAATAGAGCAATTCAAATGATTGTATACAGACGGTAACAATTCAGCTACAATACAATAGCTTTCTATAGCTTTACTGTTCACTTATCAGCTATAATACAATACCTTTCTCCATGTATGCAGTTCATTTATCGACCACGATTCAACAGCCGGAATATAATTTGTCTCCTTCTATGCAGCTCATATGCCTGGATCAACAGGAACGAATATGATAGCTTCTTTGTATGTAACTTTTCAATCAGTTAATCTTAAATATTTGTTTAATATTTTCTATAATTACAATTACAAAGAAATTATTCGCTCTAAACTTTGTGTCGCCCGAAAAGAATATGCAATTTCACATATGTGAAATTCTTTGGTTGCAGCATTTGAATTAGCAGAAAAGACTTTATGCAAACATTGAAATACATCCCTTTCGTGACGTTTGTAATTTTAAACTATGTTAATTTTTCTGATTGAACACCTGTTAATTCTCTATCAATCTGTATTCGCAATCTTTGGTAAGAACACGTGCTGTTTACTATTTGTAGCAACTTTATTACAAGGCCTGTGGTGTTTTTCAAGGTTCTTGAATAATTCTGAAAAAATAAAAGCGTCATATCAAATTGCCGAAAACGATTATATAATTTTAGAAAGCAATGAAGAAAAATGGAAACGTTTCCTCGCGAACATTAAAAGATTTTTTGATGGATCAAATGTTCGTTTCGTTCATGACTGATAATACAAACTGAGTTTTAAACATGATAAAATCCTACACTGGGGAATCGAATTCCCCCTCTGTCACACATAAGATACATTGTATGTCGACCCGTAGGTATACTCAGCTAGTAAAAATAAATTAGAATTACAGCATTCTTCCTAACATAAGAAGAATACAGTATTATTTAAAATTCTGGCACACTCTGCCGAAAATATATTGTAAATATGTGACAATTACGATGCATGAAATAGAATTAAACTAACGTTTTTAGCTGAAGCATAAATTTCATATACGTGTTGCCTGACCCCGTTAAAATTTGTCCTCGTTCTTCTTATTATACAAATACACATTTACTACAAGCGAGAATTTTTTCTTTTACCATATGAATTGAAATCCAAAGGTCATTCCTCCAGTTATGGAAACTCATTTGTGTCTACTGTTAAAAAGCAAGTCCTAAAGAGACATCGGCATTCTACAATCTCTACAACCCCATTACAATCAGAGTGTAAACTGAATAACAGTTTTATATCGCATCATATAAAGTTAATACATAAAACTGCACATTTTTAATGTAATCTCTGTGGCCGGATACTCTACTGCACAGGCTTTAAGATTTGTAAGATCATACAAAATCGCTTCTCATTTTCTGGATAACTGTTCCTCATTCAGAATATTTTAATCATTTTTTAAAATCTGTTGTATTATATCTCCATTATCTACACTTTCAAAATTGGAATCGCTACTGGAAAGCACGTTAATTGTAGATTCTAGTTAGAATAAAAATCGCACTTGGTTTCTTATTCAAGACACGTTCACTACAAGAGAGATGTAACTCAAAGAGGGCAACTATAATATTAAACTACACAAGCTAACGCTGATCACCAGCTGTCGAAATTGAAGTGAAGATCGGTCATCAGGGTTTCAATATCTCAATTTGAACAACGTAACTCCTAATGACAAGAACTCTTCATAAATCAGATATCATTAAAGCTATTTGGGAGAATCCCGAATATCTAACTCTTCATGGACCAACATGAATTTGTAACCGAGTTATATGTCTAAATTTGTAACACTCATTATCAATATTACATTTAACATTTCTTATATCAGAAAGAGAAGGGAAAGGAAATACTAAAACTGCTGCTTATACATCAAGGTCGTAGCATAAAAGGTATTTTATTGTGGGAGAATGAGGAGTGCTTTATATATTGAAGTTGAATGAGATAGTATGTTGATGGCGTTTAGTTAATGTAAAAGAGTTATTAACTATGAACTATCTTATTTCTTTATTGCCCACAAGGGGCTACACACAGATGGGGACAAACAAGGACAGGAAAACGGATTAAGTCAATCTGATCGACGTCAGTGCGTAACTGATACTTATTTAATCGACCCCGAAAAGATGAAAGGCAAAGTCAACCTCGGCGGAATTTGAACTCAGAACGTAGCGGCAGACGAAATACTGCTAAGTATTTCGTCCGGCGTGCTAACGATTCTGCCAGCGCATCGCCTTTTAATTATGAACTATCTGCAATGGCTTTACAGCGAACTAGGAAATAAGAAGGGTGGAGAAAATGTGGATTATGGTGGAAACTGAAGACATATATGGAGAAATAGATGGTAAATCCAAAATTATCAAACAATACACTTCAAGATGTAGCAAACAATTACATGTCTGTATGTATGTGTGAATGTGTGTGTACATATGTATGTATGTGTGCTTGTATGTACGTGTGCTTGTATGTATGTGTGTGTGTGTGGAGTCTATGTGTCTTTTAAAACTTGTTCGTTTCCATCTCATAGATCATAACGCTGAAATCCATTAATCCTCTCCGACATATCTCATTGGTCACTTCAGACATTTTCAAAAGTATATATAACTTGACATATAAACTGCTCACTCTGAGAAGATTTGTGTCCTCTGTAGATTTATTAATTTATGGCCATATACTGAGATGATATACTGCGGTAGATACCATGAGAGAAAACCTCACATTGGCTTTTGGAGCAAAATACACACTTGTTTATATCGTTAGCGGCGAAGCAGTTCCCCGCCACCTCCAGCACCGAGACCAATAACAAAAGATCCCATTTCAAACAAACATTGCTCGAGATAGAAAATGAAGTCAAACACGCCAATGAAGTGGAAAGAGCAGAAGAGGAAGCCGGAGTATCAAAAATATTGTGACAAACCCTAATGCCTTTTAATCTGCTTCAGTACGGTACAAAATTGGGCCACTATTCTACGAAAATGGCGCACCGACTGTAGATATCCAGTGGATTAGTGAAAGAAATGCAACGGGACTCTAGCAAGATTGCATTAGATTCTCTTTCGAAGCTTCTTCGCAACTGGGAGACTTCTCGAAAAGGTAAAGGAAGGTATGATATGCCCTACCCATAAGGGAGGTAGCAGAGCAGATGGTACAAATTATAGACCTGTATCTCTACTTTATTCACATGTCAGCAAAGTCATGGAACAGATTTTTCAGGAAGAAACTACTTGCGTTCCTTGAAGATAATGACATGGTTCCTGACACCCAGCATGGCTTTCGCTCAGTAAGAAAGTGCCTGACAGATTTTTCAGCATAATTACTGGATATTGAAACAATTAATGAATCACTTAAATATGGATGTTATATATCTGGTCTTTCCAAAGTCCTTTCATAAGGTTGAGCATTGGATGATATGTCACAAACTACGGAGACTTAGAAAAACACGGAATATCTGAGAGTGGTTGCATGAATTCTTAAAAGACAGAAGTCAGGATGTAGCAGCCAACGGACCACTCCCAAAGGAGACAGTAATAGAAAGTGGTGTACCTCAGAGAACTGTATTGGGACCACTGCTGTTCAAGATGGCTCTTTCAGACATGCCACCAGTTCCACAGACAGCCACACTTAGTAGCTATGCCGATGACACAAAAGTAGTATAAACAGTCAAAGAACATTCTAATGCTAATCTTCTACAGAAAGACTTAGATGCCATATATAAATGGGCTGAGGACAACTGCATGCAATTTAATGCAGGTAAATTCCAAGCCCTCCACTACCAGTGAATTGGTGCTCAGGACTCACAGCAATGATAGTTTGGACCAAAAGTAGCAGCAATCCCAGAAGCACATACGGTGACAAAATCACTAGATTTACACCGTAATTCACATACTTTTAACGACGACTTCAAATAATACATAACACACCATTTTATATAGGCATACATATACATATATAAAGGTGATATTCTATTGTTTTTGCGTCCAAGATATATTAAACGTTTAAACAATTACATATTTTGCGATGTATATACGAAACAAAATTTAATCATTAGATATATATTATAGTCTATTTATTCACTCGCCAACCTCGCATTGTTTTGTAGAATAATTTTGTTGTATATGAAGTCTACTTAACACACAATTATTATTTTATCCAATCGTATTGACATAATGTCGTGTTGTCCTCAATCTAAGAGCAACATGTTGTAAATCAGAGTATCTGAGTGAATGAAATTTGTGGTAAAATCGGATTAGCGACATAGTACACCATCAACGTAGAATACGTATATATGTTGTACCTTCCTAATTCTGTTTATTTGTCTCCATTTAATTCAGTCGCATTTCTTCTTGTCTTTATTGAATCATTTGTACAGAAACTTTCACTGATATTGTTTTCTTTATATATTCTATACCTTCCCTCCGCGTTTTAATTCTCTAATGCGAAACAGATATTTCTGGTTATATATTATTTTCTTCGTGATATTCTTTACATTAATTCAATCTATGTCTGCTATATATGACTTGATGTAATATTTTCAGTAGTGATCGATCTCATCTGTATTTTAAGACATATAACCCAGGTGCTTACTTCTATACAATACACTCTTCTTATTTGAATAAATAACCTCTTCTTATTTGAATAAATCGTTGTTATATTTCCTGGAAAATGATGGCTCACTAAAGACTTAGTTTAAACACAGAGGCCAAATACAGGCATTTTTATAGTATATTATATAATTATTTCTATCAAGCAACGTTATTAGCCATTTCCCCATTAACGGCAGGGTTCCTCGTGCGTTTGCCTAACGGTATTCACATTTCTTGTTTGGATGCCTTTTATTTACAACGCTTAATATCTGAGATGGATCACCCATGAAGCAATCTCTTGCAATTTTTCTAAGTATATTGTAGAAGAATGATATGAGCGTTTTTCCAGTTATATGAACTCTTTCTCTTTCAGTTTCTAATACGATTGCTGCTTACCAAAGAACATAAACTTCATGACGGAATGAAACATTTTTATTTGGTTTAAATCTCTCCCTGCAAAAATTATGTGACACCAAAGAAACCTTCAACTTTTCATTGAGTTTCAAATACTTTATTGTCATATAGTCTGAAGCTGGTTACATGGTGTGAGTGGGATTTTAATGCAGAAGTGTTAGATTTCATTATTACTGATATCCCTGTGAGAGTGATAAAAGACAGGGAACGTGGAGTCTAAAGTAAATGCAATCATTTCCTTCAGGCTGACGATGGAGCAGAGGTTGTCCTTATAAACATAGTGGTTGAGCAATTTCGATCGCATAGTGAATAATTGTGGGGCTTATATGTAAGATATGGCAAGTTGCATCAAGATTAGCACAAAGTCTATTGATATTGAAGAGAAACGATAATGTTCTAGAGGTTTTAAGTCTGTATTTGAGGTTTTAAGGAAGGGACGAAGGACAACGCAGTTCAATTAAAAGTCATGATATCCACAGTCACAATTTTGTTTCCTATGGTTACAGGGCTTTTACGCTCCTCATCAGACTGTGTATGAGTGTCGGTTTTTATGTGGTTGCCGCAGCTAAGATACAGGGTTCGCTTCTTTACCTGTTAGCAGTATCGGCTTTGACAAGAAACAAAATTGTATGTTTCTTTCTTTCTTTTTCTTTTCTCATAGTCATTATTTATGTATACCAAAGTCCAGGGATACCAATCACAGGTCTTTATTTTTTTTATATACGTAGAAGAAAACCAATAAGTCGACCTGAAGGACAACATTACCCCACGCACCATCAGGTGGCGCATGGTAGAACGATCCACGACATACGTTAATGGATCAAAGTGGTAAGAGCTTTTTTATAACAGGTATAATTTATATCCTTTCTAAATCTAACAACTCCACTAACCTAGGGAATTCTAGACTATAGATTTTCACTAAATGCAATCATCTCAATATGATTGTATTATCGAAGGGGAAAATACCACTCTCTCCAGAGTAAGAATGGAGTCTCGCACACTTTAACCTTTCGCTGCTGAATAAACAACACCAAGAATCGTTAATTCTAACGGGCGAAAGGGGCACCTCTTCTCGACTTTCATTCCATATTTTTACTCTCGTTCTTTTGTTTATTTACATTTTCCCTCTTGTTCTTTCTTATTCCTCTTCACATTTTATCAGAGAAGAAGCGTGTTTTATTTTGAATCTCACTGAGTGACGCATACACATGGGTACACTATACAAACTCGTCCGATCATTATGCTATCAGATCTATGAACTTATAGTTGCTCATATTTGTATCTTGTGTATGTTAAGTGATATTTGTCTCTCACTTGATGTAGGTGCGTAGCTTAGTCATTAAGGTATTGCGCTCACGCCGACCTTGCGGTCGTGAGTTCTATTCTCGGTGATACATTGTGTCCTTGAGCAAGACGTTTATTTCCCGTTGTTTCCGGTCCACTCAGCTGGCAAAAATGAGTTGTACGTGTAATTCAAAGGGCCAGCATTGTCACACTATGTCTCACGCTGAATCTCAATGAGAACTTTGTTAATGGTCCTCATGTCTGGAGTTCTTGGCGACTTGCACATTAATTTAACAAGCAAGTTGTTCCGTTCATAGGATCAACTTGAATATGCATATTGTAGTAACCGATGCAGTGCAAGGTTTATGTATATATATATATATATATATATATAGTTATCGCCATACTAATATTAATTTCCAGTAACGCTGTCGTAATCTCCTTTAGAGAGACTTAGTAATTTTAATATTTCTATATATATATATATATAATATTTTACTCTTTACTCTTTTACTTGTTTCAGTCATTTGACTGCGGATATGCTGGAGCACCGCCTTTAGTCAAGGAAATCGACCCCAAGACTTAGTAGAAGTCACTTGCCCAAGGTGTCACGCAATGGGACTGAACCGGAACCATGAGGCTGGTAAGCAAGCTACTTACCATACAACCACTCCTGCGCCTATATATATATGCGCATACACACATACTCATATGTATATATATTTGGTACATTGTTAATGGCTTCAGCTTCGCATTCACTTGAAATATGCAGTATCGTGACACACAAATAAACACACTATCGCAACCTGCCAGTACAATGAGAAAAATAAATTTGATTTCACAGGTTACCAGTGAAACCGAGACATACTATAAATGAATTATCCTACTGCTAGTAGGATAATCACTTCTTCATTTTTGATAAATTACTAGTACTGATAAACTATGCGTAAAGCACTAAACGTTGTCGATTTGTACTTTTCCTTTATTTCTCATCAACATTTAGTGTTGTGATATGCAGTGACATATGGAGTGGAGCTTAGTTACATTTCTGTTATTGTCACGCAATCAACTCTGGCCAAAAACGGATTTCAAACTTAATGCAATGCTTTATTCTCATCTGTTTTATCATGTCTAAGATTTGACACGTAATATAATGTTACAGTGAAATAAATGTCTCACATTGTGAAAGATTCATTTTTACCATTCAAGGACACGCAAAATCTCTTATATTTAGTTGTCGCCTGTTTCCTAAGAGTGCACTCTATTATAAATGTCGGAAATACAGTCAAAGTTCTGCGACGTGGTCGCTATCAAACACAAAGAACGACAAAGAATAAAATGAATGGACTGTTTTGGTGGTCAACGGCCCTGGAGATGTGATTGCTTCGATTAAGGTTGTAAAAATGCAAATATTTACAAGTAATAAAGTTTTTCGAAATGTCAAAGCTCCCTATGTCGGTTATGCATTATCATCTCTTGTTATCATAACCGTGCTGAGTTATGTATAAAGAAATTATGAAAAACGCCTGGAAATAATGAGGTACTTTAAGAGAAAACAATAAAAGATTGTAGTTAAAATATCCTGAAACCTATTGGAAGATATTTTTTTTGTTTTCACAGGATAATCTATCGACGAGTCCTGGACCGAGAGACAAAATTTCACATATGGTCGCAAGGTTTTTGAAACACAAATATAAGATAACACATGTATCCCTGTCTTATATATATATATATATATATATATATATATATATATATACATCCACGAGATTCTTTCTCTTTTAATATTTTACTTGATGCATTCATTAGTGTGCAGCAATGCTGACACGCTGGTTTAAAATACTTAGCCGATAAAGTCGCGTGCAGTACTAATTGCGTGCCAGGTGGTTACTTTAACTGTCAATTCATGCCGCAGCGATATGATACGTGAGCGTAAACAAAAAAGACCGGTTTTTAATCGGTGAGAAACAAACACACGCACATTTCTGTATAAATACACGAACACATATGTACGTATGTATATATGTCTGTAGACGAAAAGGTTCCGCATAATTTTCATCCACCAAATTCACTCACAATGCATTGATTACATGGGGCTTAATACAAGTCGCTACTGCGAATTACTGCACAGCGGAAGTCAACCCAGCACCAAACTATGTGGCCACATTCTTAGTCACACACTGATACCTACGCCCAAATAAAAGAATATCTTACAATGACTGAAATGAACACATTTCATCACTGACATACAGTTGCTTAAAATTGTCTTGACTCAAAGGATGAACCCTAGTTGGTTTGTTTATGACCGGCTGGAATTTTGAAAATTATAACATATCTTACATAAAACAGATTTACACATATACATATATACATATATACAACTAAAGGAGAACTCCGTCGGTTACGACGACGAGGGTCTCAGCTGAAACGATCAACAGAACAGCCTGCTCGTGAACTAATGTGCAAGTGGTTCAGTATTCCACAGAAACGTGTACCCTAAACGTAGTTCTCAGAGCGATTCAGCGTGACATAGAGTGTGACAAGGCTGGCCCTTTAAAATACTGGTACCACTCATATTTCTCAGCTGGACGGTAGCAACGTGAAAATAAAGTGTCTTGCACAAGAACACAACACGTCGTCGGGAATTCAAATCACGACCTTGCGATCTTGAGCCAACTGTCCTAACCACAAAGCCACGCGCGTTTCCTATATGCAACTATATAACAAAAAGTACATACATATGGCAATGCATTCACTTGTAGATAAGGTAGTTTCACAAGAAGAGCTAATTATGTTTCGATGTCTGAATTTTATATCTCTGACATGTGTCTAAGTCTCACTGGCTAGACTTGTTGATTTCAAATATACATATATTGAAATACATATAATCGTATCTATGAGGTTATGATGACGATCACTATGGCTGTGAACTTATACAGATACACTATGATGTAAATCAACAGACAGCATTGAGGAATATGTTGATTTATTCCTATGCAGAGTTTGTTTATATTTAGGTATGTATGGAAGTATATGTACAGAGATTGTATGACAATGGTATTTGTTATCTTCACACGCACAGGCGCATGCACTCACATACAGACGCGTGTACTCATCCACATATATATATATATGTATATATGTATGTGTGTTCATATTTAGACTTCAATTGAATATATGCGATGTTATTTGTAAGGTGCAATCCATAGTTCACAGGTCGATAGAGATCATTTTTCTACTGTCTTCAGTAGTGTATATAACATCAGGATATATATGCTATTTCCGCCATTTGAATAACCTCAGATTATTTGATTTTTATCTTATCAGTATACATATGTATATATACATACATACGTACACACACACACACACACACACACACACACCACACACACACACACACATATTTATCAATGTTTATATCTGTGTGACTGAGTGAATAAATGTGAGTGTGCGAATATCTTAGAGTTCATGTTTGTTTGTGTGTGTATACTTCTTTTTTATCTATTCGTAAGATGTTCACCTTTTACTTTTTAACATTTTATTTTGGTTTTGGCCTTATATTTTCACTGCTTCATTCCTTTTTTATTATTTTTTTTTTTTTGGCTGTTGATTATTATAGCATTCACATAAATGTCATATCCTTTGGAATATCAACGTACATTTCTTTAAAAAGAAAAAAACAAGAGAAACGGCCATTTTGTTAAATAACACGCTACCTAAAATACTCACTACTTTTCCTATTGCCATTTTGTTTCGTTGGACTGATTAAAATCTAAAATATGTATGGAAAATGCAGCTGTTTATCTGGAAAGACTGGGATAGAAATAGAGAAATATGTTACAATCTCTTAGCAATGATTAAATATCTGAAAAATATAAGCCAAAACTTAACCATTTCTAGCAATTTAAAATAAGGAAACTTACTGTGCTGAAAAAATATAAAGCAAAAATTAACCACTTCTAACAATCTATTATTTCTTACCAAATCATGTTAAATTAATGAAACCTTTTTCAATTTTTTCCCTTATACCAAAAAATTCCTGATTACCTTCCCCTGTCTGGAACTCTCATACTTCACATCATATAGAAGGGAAGACACAATATCGGTAAAGAAATTTGAGAAATTTGAAAAGAAAACCGGTTACTTCTCCAAAGACAATGTTACTTTACACAAAAGTTTACAAAATTTTATAACATTTTCCTAACAAAACGATTTGAATATATTCTTTAACCTTATAACACAAGTCTTCTGTAGTTTTTTTCACTTTATTTTTGTCTTTTATACAACCAGCCACGTGCTTTCACACACCAACTCTCTCACCTATGTATATATATATACATAGATAGATAGATAGATAGATAGATAGATAGATAGATAGATAGATAGATAGATAGATAGATAGATAGATAGATAGATAGATAGATATGTTTATGTATGTATATGTATATCTTTCTTTGTCTGTGTTTGTCGCCAACATCGCTTGACAGCCGATGCTGGTGTGTTTTCGTCCTCGTAATCTACCCGTTCAGCAAAAGAAACCCATAGAATAAGTACGAGGCTTAGAAAGAATAAGTTCTGGGGTTGATTTGCTCGACTAAAGGCTGTGCTCCAGAGTGGCCGCACTCAAAGTACTGAAAATAATGAAAGAATATATATATATTATATGCTTTTAAGTGATAAAACTTTCAGGTTCAAACCAGAGGTGGAATTAGCTTTCAAAGATTTCTTACCATGAAAGCCAATACGTTTTTATCAACGAGACATAAATAATCTCGTTGATCAATGGCAAAGATGCATAGAAGTTCGCAGACTAATTTAAACATTTCTATTGTTCTTTTTCGGCCATTGTCCGTGCAACATCTATATTCCTCCGTGTGCTCGTGAAATCCTGTATCCCTGCCGTAAGGCTTTATTTCCACACACGTCAGCTTAATTTAATTCGTCCTTAGTCGAAAGCCACCTGTTGTTATATCCTGTTATATGTAGTTGTGTAACTTTCTCCGTTATTTTTTCTGTCCTTGTTTTCGTATACATTTGCTACTCTCTTCCAAGGAATCTAATGCACTTATTTTAGTTTTTCCTTGGGGCTGGCTAGATTTGGAGCAATCTCGAGTAATACCAACCGAAATTGCATAGTTAATCTGGAACTTGACTGAGGAAAGAAAACTCCGAATGCCCTGTCTTTCTTTTGTTTGTATCGTCTATCTGAATGTTTTTGTTGTCCTTTTTTTGTATCACCTAACTGCCTAGATGTTTTGCGTTCTTGTCCCATTTTGCATTATATATATATTATATATATATATATATATATATATATTATATATATATATATAGCGAGAGAGAGAGAGAGAAAGAGATGTGGTGTGGTAAGACGCTTGTTTCCCAACCACATGTTTCAGGGTTCAGCTCTACTGCAACGTCTACTATAGCCTCAGGTCGGACAAATCTTTGTCAGTGGATTTGGAAGACGGAAACTGAAAGAATCTCATCGTATACATATATGTGTCTGTGTTTATATGTGTGTCTCTGTTTGTCCCACTTCCACTGCTTGTCAATCGATGTTGGCTTGTTTATGTCCCAAGCCGTTCCGCAAAAGAGACCGATATAATAAATATTAGGCTTACAAAAAATAAGTCTCCTGGAAGCGATATTTATAAATATTGATTTGTATTTCACGTTCAAATCTTCCGTATATATGCCACTTAAGCCTATCAATACATATGTGATGCGAAAACTACATTAACCACAACCTATAAGTAAGCAGTATTATTATAACGTTTTTTACAAGTGAGGATACGGATTTATAGAGGAATGAATTCAGTTCTCGGAAGCGACTTCCTAAGCCAGTAATTACGGATCAAGATCATGTTGAAAGTAAGATTAGGTACTATTGGTGGCGCAGGCATGGCTGTGCAATTCAAAAGCCTGCTTTGATGCTATTCATATGTTAGTCACTATCCCAGTTATATCCCTTGGGACATTTAATTTTATTTGTGCATGATGTCCGTTGAAAGTTTGTCAGCCCTTTAAAAAAAAAAACTTCTGTCAAACGATAAAATAATTTAAAATATAAAGTATACACTGCTCACAAGATGCAATTGAATCACAATAGATCGAAATGAACATCCTTTTCTTTTGCTTCCAAACAAAAATCAGAATTTCCCGAAGCATGTCAATGAATTTATTGCTATTAATTTTTTTATACTTTCGAATTAGGCTCTCTATTTTTCTAAGTGGAAATTACTGAAAAGCGCTCGTTATATTTCTCAACGAGAAATATTTCTATTGATTCAGTAATTTTGAGAAACATCATTTACGGTATCCTCTTTCAGCTATGTTCGTAGTTCATCTAGTTCATCAAACAGTCAAATTTCAATTCTGATACAAGTTATGGAAGTAGCTTATCCTCTCTCTGTGTGTGTGTGTATGTGTATGTGTGTGAACATGTGTGCGTCTCTGTACGAGTATATGCATGTGTATGTGTGCTTTATGAAATCCCAGGCAGACAATATTTATCACCGATTAAGACAATAAAAATAGTATTCAAGTTCTGGATAAAATTCTCGTAGGTTATTATCAGTGAAAGATCAAGTAGCCAGTAGTCAGGGACAAGATACAGGAAAGGTAGGCTTTAATATGCGAGCGTAAATATGCCTGTTCTTACTCTCTCATGTGCACCTAATAGTGTAGCGATGTGTAGGTCTATGCTTATATACGTGAAAGCAGTGTATGTATATCATGAGATGACGTTGATTGAACGATATAATTGTTGCAATTAGCGACCAAATTGTAGTCTAGTACACACATCAATTTGTATTTAAAAATAAACTTACAAAATTCTACTTCGAAAAATCACTGGGTGAAGAGTAATTCATGATGTAACAAAGTAATTTATGAAGCAGGTAGAATAATGTTTGAATTGTATGGATTTGTAGTTTTCCATTCGAACTTTAATTGCTATGATAAAACGTATGCAATACTATCTTCTAATTAATAAATCAAAAGCGGATTGTATCAGAAATGTATTCCCAAATGATCAAATGATGAAAGGCTTTGGGGCTGAAAAGATGAAAATGCTAAAAACTTGTGGGGCTTTAGAATGTGAGTTTTTACATTTTCATGTGCGCCTATTTGTATAGATATATGTAAGTATATCTGTATGTACGTGAAAACACCGTATGCATACAACTCACCTCAAATTAACGAGATAACCAATACATATTTCAATGTAGAAACTTCCACCGGGAGATTTGGTGTCCAGTAAATGCATATCATATACAGACCTGAACTTTATTCAGATACTGACATATTAAAAAACATATACATATATATTATATATATATATATATATATATATATATATATATATATATAAAAGGGCTTAGTAAATAATATTATATATATATATATATATATATATATATATATATATATATATATGTATGTATGTATGTATGTATGTATGTATGTATGTATGTATGTATGTATGTATGTTATGTATGTATGTGTGCATAACATTAATACATATATACACGCCAACACACATCTGTCTCTTAAATATATATTCAATAAGAGAGAGCTTTAGGTTATCATGAAGACTAATGAATAAACGCTACATTAAATGTTTTCCTTTCTTAAAAGTCGGAACTTGTGTTTTGAAAAAAATATCTAAACATAACATTCTTTACATAATAGATACATTTTCCATTTTGGAAGAGCATATCTTTTACTCCTTTTCTTTTTAGAATCGCATCTTTCAAAACGCTTCTTCCCGATAATTTATTCCGATGGTTTATTCTTGTATCCAGAGGGCATATTTTCATATGTTGATCACCACAATTTTAGATATTATTCAACGAAGAAAAGTAAGTATATCAGATTTCTTTGAGCAGCGACTCAGTCATATCTCTGTATCTATTAAATAACACCTCGTAATTTTACTTTCGTAGAGATAACCACACTTACGTATACGATTTTTTTTATCGAAACAAAAATGTTTCAATCAATTTGAGTATATTTCCACACTTGATATCAAATAGATCAAGCCTTAATTTTTCGCTTGGTTTTATTTCTACAAGTTTATATTAATTTGTAATTATAAAAAGTATATTGGCAAATCATATGGCTAACAAATTTTCTAACTATAAAAATCAATGTTAACGAAAAAGAACCTCCAGGCGACGATACAAGGGATAAGAAGTCGAAAAGGACCGACACATGTTTATAAATGTCATTTTGGCAGCAGCCAAATAAATTAATCTGGTGAAATGAATTTTTGATTTTTAAAAATTTATAAATTATTTCAAATAATTATATCTTTCCACCTAAGAGAAAAGTTTCAATTATACATGTATAAATATGTGTGTGTGTATGTGTGTGTGTGTGTGTGGTGTGTGTGTGTGTGTGTGTGTGTGTGTGTGCGTGCCATGCCTTATTCATTCTGTCAGGTAATAACGTCATAATATTTTATCTAATATTTAATTAAATTGAAAACTATTTTCATTGAATTCTTGAGAGTAAAAGAAAGAAAATTTATCTCTGATTAAGATTAAAAAAAAAGAAAAGGGTGTAAAGTTTTGAAGTAAAGTTCATCGCTTAGTATCATTAAAACATCAGATAGCCAGAAGCTAGCATAGATTTGAAGTAAGTTGAGCATATGTGTAATCTTAAATGCTTTTGTAAATAAGCATGTGAGTCTACTCGTTCACATGTGTGTTTAAGTGTGCATCGATGTTGTGTTTCTTTTTATATATTTGTGTGAGTATAGACAGAGAGTGTAAAGAAATATGTTGTACTGATGAATGATAATAGTGTTTTAATTACTACAGAATCCTGTCTGCATTCACCTAATTATAATTTCTTTTTTCAAAAATAGATAGCACACACCACTTTAGAGACTTGGCTGTATTGTGAATGAAATAGCTTTAACAAACGAAGTAGTTCATAAACAAATTGGAATAATATGAAATTATATGGATTCATAGTTTAGACACAGGTTTCGAATAGGAAAAGTGATGCATATGTAATTTTCTAATATAAAAGAGACTTGAAATTTATCAAAAAATGAGCCTGGGCTTGTGAACAAACCAATTAAATCTATAATACGCAAACTGAAAATGTGGAAAATTCTAGCAAACTATTGGCTACCAATTATCGAAATAATCTATGCAAAGCCGTTGCTTCCTTTCTTTCTTCCCTTCCACAATAGCTTTCTATAGACCACAATTTTATCTCCTCACAATTTCACTTCAATTGGACATCTTGCACCTGCGATAAAGATTGTGTGTATATATATATATATATATATATTTATATATATATATATATGTGTGTATATATAGAAATACTGAAAGAACTCAAGAAAATCAACACAAATTTGTCAACTTTTTTGAACAAATTCGATTCGACACTTCAACCCAATCGAGAGAACAAAAGAAGAAACAGATACGAAAAATACAACCTCCGAAATTGTCGTAAACCTTGGAAACTTATGCGAAACAATAGAACATTTTTCTCTAACAACGCTAACCAAGGACCTCAAACGCGTCAATATATGGGATCAATACTCTAACAACATACCAAATGAAACACACATAATACCACAATGGAACAAATCACTCAGAGATAGAAAGTTCGCCTTTTGGAAGATGATCCAAAACAACAAACAAAGCGGATATATACGAAAAATGGCTCAACCGGACCCCGTTAATCCTCCCACGTAAATTCCAGTTCAAAGCTATTACAGAAGAACCTGAAACAAAGACACCTCAGGGAGAGAATGGCACTGGAAAAAATGAAAATGGAAATAGAACTTCTGAAATTGAGGGCCCAAACGAATGAGGATAATAAATAAAATCCACCGATGAAGATATCAACGAAGAAATTCGCAAAATGACCCAAGGCCCAGATCAAGAGAAGTTCTCCAAACTATGGAAAGAGGACTGTGAAAAAGAAGAACTAAAATCTCTCCAACGCTGGGAGAAAAGCGCCACTTGGTTCTCAGACTATGAAGCCGTCTTTCAAACAGAGCACGCCTCCAACAACCCTTTCCAGAAAATAAGAAAACCAAACAACACCCAAACACCGATACACACCTGTCTAAAAATCGGAACCTTCACTACTATCAAAAAAAGAATACAGGACCTAACCCTACTCTGTAAGCAGCCAGCGATACAATATCAGGAATACCCCCACTTCAAGCAGAGAAAGGATAAATCAACACCCACAGCATAGACACTGCAACCTCATCCCCACCCAAAGGAGTTACCAACGAAATCTTCGTCCCATTAACCGGTTAAACAACCATGCACAACAAACCCACACCACTTGCAATGATTACCAACGAAGGCCTCCTAGAACCAACACCCGAATATAGGATATCGGGATGCTCTCCTCAATACTGCTCCAAGAACACACACCATAAATCACAACAGGGACCCCTAATCAACAAAGAACAACTATATACTAGCTACCGTCCCAACACCGCATTCATTTTTTAGACCCAATACGCAAACACAGAGACACAAGATAGCACCAAACAAGCAGGAGAAACAAAAAGTAAAAAAATTATTAATCTAACTCACAAGGAACTAACAGCAAACCAAATAAACATACTTTCCAAAGGACTCAAGTTTACACCCACCCCACAACACCCCAACTACAATGAAATGAAAGAAGACATCGCAGAATTCTGCAGAAAATTAAGACTTACTGAGGAGCTATACGATAAATACAACGAGGACGAATCGTTAGCCAGAAATAGGAGTAACTACACCCCTCGAAAGGTAAGAATATAAAACCTTGATGATTTCTGTGACCACATATCAAATTACCCATATCAACATATGCACAAACAAAAACACAAACCAAACTTCAGCAAAAAGAATGGGCCGAGTTGAACAAATTAAAACTAGATAAAACAATAACAATCAAAGAGGCCGATAAAGGGAGTGCTGTTGTCTTAATGGATACGACATTTTACATAACTTTGGTACTTTCTATGCTGGAAGACACAACATACTATGAAAAGGCACAAAACTACAGTCAACAAAAAATAATGAGGGAACTAAAATCCATATTAAACCCATACAAAGCAGGGCTCACCGACAAAGAATATGATTATATGACCAATTTCACAAGTAAAACTAGCCAATTCTACGGTATACCTAAGATCCACAAAAAATGAAAAATAAGCAACGAATGCAAGATAGCTACAGACAAAATAATTAAAGTCCCTAATCCTAATGACCTCAAATTGAGACCCATAATAGCAGGTCCCGCATGCGAAACCCACCGCCTCAGTAACTTTTTAGACACCCTGTTAAAACCACTCCTCAAACATGTCAAAAGCTATATAGGGGACGACTTAGATATGCTCAATCACCTACCGAATACTATAAACAAAAACACCATACTGGTATCCTTCGATGTAGTCAACCTCTACTCCAATATCCCCCACAACTAGGACTAGAGGCAATCCAATTCTGGCTAGAGAATCACGCCAACGAAACTACCACACCGCATCAAAAGAATTTTGATAGAAGGGGTTAAATTCATCCTGGAAAATAACTTCTTCGCCTTCAATGACAACTTCTACCGAAAAAATCGGGGACTGCCATGGGTACACGAATGGCCCCCTCCTTTGCCAACCTAGTCATATGATACCTAGAGATCAGTCTGTATCGTAAGGTTCTAGAAAGATATGGCAGCCCTTTCTCCATCTACATAGAAAACAACTGGAAGAGATATCTAGATGACTGTTTCATCCTTTGGCATAAAAATATAGAAAAACTCATAGAATTCAGAAAAATTTTAAACGGACTGGACGTAAACATCCAATTCACGATGGAATATAGCCAACAACAACTCCCCTCCTCGATATCCTCATTAAGAAAGCTAATAATATAATAGAAACAGACATATACTATAAGCCTACAGACTCTAAGCAATATCTTCCATTCAATTCATGCCACCCCAGACACACCAGGATGAATATCCCCTTCAATCTAGCAAAAAGGATATGCACTATAGTCTCTAACGCAAACACCAGAGACACACGACTACAAGAACTAAAAGACACCCTAATCACCAGGAACTATCCACCTTCACTTATTGACAAGTGCATTCAACGTGCCCTTCAACTTAACATCAAGGAACTGAGACATCCCAAATCCAAGAAAAACTTACAACCAAAAGCCTTACCATACATCTCCACAAACAACCCTCTCAATAACGAAGCCTTCGACACCATCCTCCACAACATACCCCTCCTAAAAAAAGACCACAGAATGAACACAATCCTCCAAACACACACAATCATAAAAAGCAAAAGACAGCCTAGATCCATGAAAAGTCTCCTTACACAAGCCCGAATTCACTCTTCAACACAGAAGCCGACAGTAAAAAAATGTGGAAGACCCAATTGCGGGATATGCGACTATCTTATTGAGGGATCAGAGTTCTCCTTCAAACAGGGACAACGGTTTACAGTGAAAAGCAACTTCACATGTGCTTCGGAGAACCTAATATACTCACTAACCTGCTCCGGGTGTCAAGAGCAGTACATAGGCCAAACAGAAAATGTTTGCGTAAACGAATGGCCCTGCACAGATCCCAGATAAAAATTCCCCAAAACAGAAAAATAGCTTTTAGCCAACACATAGATACTTGCGCCAACAAAAAAACACCAAACTTCAGAATTTTCCCCCTCTACCAATTTAGGGACGATACAACCTCGAGACAACGAATAAGTAAAGAAAATCTCTTTATACAAAATACAAGCCACTTCTTAACGGGTCTACGACAAACAATTAATATACTTCAACTTTAGAATAAAAGAAAAATATATATACACACACAAATATTACACTCCATAGAATCCATTACTAATCAGCCCCTTCATAGCTATATTTACACCCATTCATATTCTCCCTTCTCTGTTTTTTTTTCTCCTCCTCCTTCTTCTTCTTCTTCTTCATCATCATCATTATCATCATCATCGTCGTCATAATCATCACCACCATCACCATCATCGTCATCTTCTCCTTCTCCTTCTCCTTCTCCTTCTTCTTCTTCTTCTTCTCTTCTTCTTCTACTTCTCCACCCCCTACCTCTTAACTTTGTCACTAATGTTTTTTAGTATAACACCTACGCTAATTCTATAAACAAGCCTGTCAATATAAATATTCTCCTGAATTGAACTGAGACTGCCAGCCGCCACTGACCATTCAAAATACGACCATCAGGGCACTCCCAGATTCTCCCACCCCCCTTTCCTCACCAGCCCTCTTCCTCTACTACCCTACCAAGAACTCACAACGACCTCAAACACACAAGTGCAAACAAGGGAGTCAGAGAAAGGCAGAATGCCACTTATATCTGAACACTACTATAGAAATATTCCTTTAAAAAAACTTTTCTTCTAATTTTCCTAAATTTAATTATTTAATCGTTACAGTTGAAAAGGTCTCAAAATGACCGAAACCGGTACTGAAATGTTCACTATAAAATTATTTTAGCATTTTCTATTTTTGACTTGTTTTTTCATATATATATATATATATATATATATATATATATATAGTGAAAATTATTAGGATAGGAAATCTAGAAACATTTCCATACCGGTGGCTAGCATGCTTAATAAAAGTCAATAGACAATATATATTCATATACAAGAGTATATAAGTATTTATACACACAGAGGTAACACTTGACAGGACGCCTTAAATGCTACAAAGGGCATGACAACAAAAATTATTCATAGCTAACCGCAAATCCGAGTTTCTGTATTAATGAACACATAAAGTATTGTTGTCTATTGACTTTTATTAAGCATGCGAGCCACCGCTATAAGAATTTTTCTAAATTTACTACTCTTATAATATTCACAGTAAAATTTTCATAATTTCAAGGCCTTTTGGTACGCACTTTTAATTTATTATTTGCTGCTGAGTTTGAGGGCTGCGATTGCGCAGTTGATTTGAAGATATCTATATATATAAAACTGTAGTTGTGTGAGTGTCTGTCCCCTTCGATTTAGATTCCTAACTACTCCCACATTTTGCGGTGCAGTTTAACCAAATTCGGGTATCTTATAGTCGTGATTCATATCGAGCCCGTCTGCGTATTAGCGCGCGTCTACGATGAGTCTACGATTTTAAAAATAATTTAACATCATTTTTTAGTCCATTTTAATGCATAATTTTTCGTGTGTCGATGGCGGCGGAGTTGGCGTCCATGGTCACATCTGCACCTGTTTGCTTCTCCCCCTTCTTCCCTCCCTTGTGAAGCTGTGGGGAAGGGAGTGTAAGGAAATCAACGTCGTAAAGCGTTGTCAAGGAGACCAGCGTTCTTTTAGAACGACTTCATGGCTTGAAGACACCAAAACAGAAATGGCTAAGAAAGCCCGAATTGGCATCTATAAGGGAAGTAACTCTCTAAAAATGCTTATATAGTTATTTCCCTTACAAATCCGAGCAACGCCGGGCGATACTGCTAGTAGTGTATAAGTATGAGACACACACATGTGATTTCGGTACGTATTAAACTACGTAATTATGCATTGTCTCAGTGATCCCACTGACGAAGTACGGTTGATATATATATATATATTAAGGTATGTAGAAAAATACAACATGGACAAGAACGTATAACTCATAGAAGACGATACAATAAACATGGACAGGACATTCGAACCCCTCAGTCTTCAGTCAAGAACCGGATCATCGTAGTAATTTCGGCTGATTAATCTTGAGATTACTAGATCACGGCCAACCCTCCAAGAAAAACTAAGCTGGAAGCGTAGATTTCCTGGAAGAAGGATCGAATGCATACGAACACCAGGACAGCAAAAGGGACAGATATAAAAAAAAACAAAAAACAATAATGGAATACAGAAACATGAAATACAGAAGCATTAACGGTGAAAACAACAAGTGTCTTACGACTGATAACAAGCAAACAAATTTTTTCTCTGGCGCATTGGAAAAAGCCTTTATAGCGGCGGACGAAGAACAACGATGTTAACACGACGAGGGTCAGGAGCTGAAAGGCAGATTTCGGCCAACAGTCACGTGACAGAGAAGAGAGAGAGAGAAAAGGGGGGACAAAACGCAACAAAGAGAGAGAAGAGAGAGAAAGAAGGAATCAGAGAGGAGAAGGGATGGGTGTCGAAGAATGACCTGTGAGTGCAGAGCGAGACAAAGAAATAGGAGGGTAGTGGAAGACTAGACCAAAGGATCAGAGGAAAGAGAAGATGAATAGAGAGAAAGTAAAAATGAGAGAGAGAGAGAGACAAACAGAGAGTCGTACCAATTATTAAGAATATGTGTTCACATTAATGATAAAGGGGGTACGGGCGCCTGGAATATATGTTAAGGTATGTAGAAAAATACAACATGGACAAGAACGTATAACTCATAGAAGACGATACAATAAACATGGACAGGACATTCGAACCCCTCAGTCTTCAGTCAAGAACCGGATCATCGTAGTAATTTCGGCTGATTAATCTTGAGATTACTAGATCACGGCCAGCCCTCCAAGAAAAACTAAGCTGGAAGCGTAGATTTCCTGGAAGAAGGATCGAATGCATACGAACACCAGGACAATATATATATATATATATATATATATATATATTATATATATATATATATATATATATAAATATATGGTGGAGTAAATTGATCAAAATAAAAATATGATGCCAAGGATTCAGCGGGACATATGTTTCGGGCCTTTATTAGACAGATTTATAACAATGCATAATGTATGTCTGTGGCCTTCTTCAGCCGCGCACAACAACTTCCACAAGGACATGTGTTACATCAAAAAGTCTTGGTTGGGGATGCAAATCCTCTCATTCGCGTACGACATAATGCGGCAACAGCATAGAATTGAAGCGTCCATCTCTTTCTTCTCTCAATGTAGAATGAGGAAATTTGGATGTTGAAGTAATCCTTGGCATCATGTTTTTATTTTGATATATATTATCTAAAATATATTATCTAAAAGTTAATGTACCACTTCTTGATACCCTCCATTTTCTTATTGCTATATAAATTAATGGTAAAATATCTCTTTATCTTCACCCATTTAGTACACTAGGTAATGTAATTGCAATGCAATAAAAACACTTGTATGTTATTAATGTTTGACATTAGTGTTTTGTCTCTTAAACAGTAATGTTCTTTGTATGTATGTATGTATGTTTTTGTATGCATACTCATGCATATAGGTGCATACTCGTATATATTTAAATGATAAACCTCTGGAAAGTTTTAACATTCTTTACAGTTCTAGTGACGGATTAGTTCTGTAGTCTTTGAATTTGCTTTCTACTTCCTGGTTTTGAGAGGCTTAATTTCTCAAGATTTGTATTTAGGCAGAGTCTGTTACATATCTTAGAACTCCATAAAGTCTCCATCGGTTGTCACATTTTACGGCTTTTTCCGCATCTCTATCCCTTTGTTGCATCAGATACTTGGTTCATATTTCCTGTTCCTTGATTGCAAACGCATACCCTTCAAAGTGGGAGGAAGTAATTTGGGTATTCGTCCATGGTAAACTGCTTTGATGATCGATGTTACTATCGTCACAGAGCTTTCTACTAACATATCCATGCATAGTCTTCTGCTAATATAGTCTCATCCTCTCATCTGATGCTACGTTGCAGTAGAGTCGTGCAACATTTTTGCGCATGTATTCCAGGTTATGAGACAAATACTGTCGCTCAAGGAGCTGCCTTCCAAGTCTTATGATGTTATCAGCCTCATGTATGCAAACTTGGTCAAAGGTTGCATTTCGAAGCTTGGTGGTTAAAAGATGTTGCTGAATGGGTATGATGCGACATTCAAAAGCATTTTGGATCGATGGTAAGCCTCTGCAGCCTTGTATGAATTTTAAGTTGATGCGGTCTACATTACTGTTTATGTGGAAATTATGTGTACTTGTTAGTATTTTTCGGGTTTTCACATCAATTGCTCAGATCTCAATCAAACAACCCAAATACTAGCACTGCAAAGGCATTTCGCGCCACTATTTTATTGAATGCAGAGAGTTCTAAGGTCCAACTTCTCTCTATTCGGCTGTAATATTCTTTAGTGACACGCATTTTTTTACAGGTGCCATTGTAAAATATATATTTATCCACATCTAGTTACCTGTAACATACTTCGTCATATACAGGGGAAACTGTCAAATCATTGATGGAGATGTTACTAATCTGGTTTCACAACCATATAGCATTTAATCCTGACCCTACATCCTTTAAAAAATGTTGTAACTATTTCAAGGCTCTTTTTCATCTTATGTATATTCTTTGCATAAAGTTAACAATTGCAGCGTGGAAGGTGTTTGTAAGCCATTTAAGAAACACACAAAAGCCGTTCGATTCACTTCAACATTTAAGTTTAATTTGTCAAAATATTTTCGTCGCTAAAATCCGCGACCTGTTCACTGACAAAAATCCGTACTGCATCTGAGAAAGTAACATTTAGTTCGTCATATATATGTACGTATGTATGTGTGTATGTATGTATAAACGCATGTATGCATACATGTATGTATGTATATATGTACGTACATACGCCTGTGTGTATGTATGTATATATGTATGTATGTATGTATGTATGTACGTAGATGTACCGGTGGAAACATAACTGAAACTTTGTAAAAATATATAAATTAACACATTATGTCAATTATAATTATGATTATTCCAGCAACGTCGCTGAATTACATCTCTTTTGGTGGATCTATATAATGAATTTGCTGAATCATACTGACGTTCCTCTGAATATATACTTTCGGACTATACTATCTTCTGTAATTTAGAGTAACACAAAGAAAGGAAAAACCAAAATACTACAACCATTTCAGCACAATCGTAAATTTAGCGTCACGTGACAGGAATTTCAGGCAAAAGAATAAAAATATAAGTAAAAAATACATGAATATCTAGTATAACATACATAAAAGAATTAAACGGATAAAAACTAATCTTTTAACGCCTTTGATGTCGGCAGATATATTCTTTTGAGACAACCAGTAGTCGCCTTTTATATAACATCACAGTATGTTCGCTAAATCCTGTTTTCTTGCTGACTTAATTTATGGCACACATACCATATCAGTAGCATAATTAATCAAACTGTTTTATATATTCCCAGACGAAAATATGTAATTCAGCGGTGCTGCTGTAATAATACTAATAATAATAATAATAATAATAATAATAATGATGATGATGATGATGATGATGATGATGATGATGATGATGATGATGATGATGATGATGATGATGATGATGATGATGATAATAATAATAATAATGATGATGATGATGATGATAGAAATAATAATAATAATAATAATAATAATAATAATAATAATAATAATAATAATAATAATAATAATAATAATAAACAGTGTTATGGGTTTCGAGTTATAAATGCAATAAGAAAGCTAAAGACGTAAACAAAAGACTGAACAACGAACGACTTAAACCAAACCCTTGATGTAATACAATATTCACCCGAAAAAAAAATTAAGTTAACAGAAAAAAAGGAAGCAGAAACACCCCACTAGCACAAAGAAACACCCCACTAGCGCAAGTAATGCAACAGAAAGTTACTTGAAACTATGAAAAGTCGAAAAGTAATTGAGGTGATGGCGATGGTGACGAAAGTCACCTTCGCTCAATTTATGAGAGACAGGATTTTGTGAAGAAACTATGATTGCAACAGCGAAAATTAACCTGGACCTTTAATGGAAGGCCTCACGCCTGGTAGTGGTTCAGTAAAGATGCAGACTGACCATAGCTGTTATCCTAAGATAGCATCAGCAGATAATAGAGTAAGGAGGAGGAAGTGGACCAGCGAAGAAAACAAGATATTGACGTAGTGCTATTTAGAAAGTGAACCTAACACAAGGGGCTTTAAAAACGGATGTCAACACTTTGAGGAGGGAAGAGTGTGCTTAAACTGGCTGAGCAGAGACAAGTTGAACAAGGTTATGCTATTAGAAGTGGATGAGAGAATTGGAAGTGATATATATCACAAGTGAAATAACAACATAAGAGATACAGCTCAAACCAAAGGAACATAAAGGAAAAAAATAATAGCACTATCAATAAGGTCAACTGGCACAAACGATTTAAGTGATTTAAGTGAGGAAGGTCAGAATATTTTAGATGAGTTGTTGAATGTAATGAGTAAAAATGTTACAAAAAAGATGCCAGCATTAAAATGTACTTACAGAGAGGAGGTGCAAAATATGATTAGGAAAGTAGATACTGTTATCAGTAGGATAGATGCTAAAATATAGGAGAGACTAAATTATTGATCAATGCAGGAGAGGTAGTAGTTACTAGAAGATTAGATATTCCACAAGGAAGGATTAGAAAAGAGCAAATGTGGAAAAGGAGATAACAAAATAAATTAATGGTTTTAATACAAGATCTAAGTAGAATATAATCCTGGAAACTGAACAAGTTGAAAAACACAAGGCTTATATCTTCTCTTGAGGAAAGATACTTATTCAAAGAGATAGGATTCTGAACAATCATAGAGGTGTTGAAACAGCGTGTCATAGCAGGGAAGATATGCTTTCCAGATATCAGAGACGAATCAATATCAACACAATAGATTATTTGAGAGAGACCAGATGGGATTTTATAACAAAATAAATATTGGTAGACATTACTGAAGCTGGGATACCTAATGCAGAAGAAGCTAGAAAATTCATAAGTAATATTTGCGAGGAGAGTGTCTGCCATTCTAGTAGTTGTAGGGGCACTCAAAACACTGTCAAACAAGTTCGAGAAATATGTCAGAGAAATCCGAATGGACATGAGACCAGAGCAAGCCCAAGAATTAGGATTTTGAGATTGGTACTTGGATGCTCAATATCTCCTACAATATTACACAACCAAATATCAAAGCTTATGGGGTGCGGAATGAGACCCTGTGAAACCTGTGACAGCAGGCTGCTGTCTGCTCTAACAGAATCTACAAGAACAAACAAGACTGAACGTTCTGAGATCTAAAACAACAAAAACAACAAAAACAACGACAAAAACAACGACAAAAACAACAACAACAACAACAACAATAATAATAATAATAATAATAATAATAATAATAATAATAATAATAATAATAATAATAATAATAATGATAATAATAATAATAATAATAATAATAATAATAATAATGCCCTGATGAAGTACCAAGCACTGGATCGCATGGCGTCTGATCTTAACTGTTTGAAAGTGTTATCATATACATGACTTGTCTTGGTATAAAAGATAGGCTACAGCAAATATTCTGCTTAATTCCACAGATATGATTGCTAATTGTTTGACCTTAATCAGTTGAGCATATCCCCTAGTGGCTGACAATATGAGCATATCTGGCCACGAGCAGAAGTAGCCATGTTTTGAGAGGACCTCTTTGGTATTTGAAAAATTTACCTCTAGAAACATGGGTGTTTCATTTAACATCCTTAAACAACCCTTGTTCAAAGACTGTTTAAGTGGAGTGGGCTACTCGACCTGAAGAAAATTCTAACAGGTCCCCCACCTGCAAAGTCATATGCTGTTTATCGCGCACATATAGTTTTTATGTATGTGCCTGGTATACCTCTATGAGACAGGTACTCATGATAGATATATTGGGTTTCGTATATTTTACTCCAGTATTACATTGAGGGCATACACTACACTCTCACTCAATAATTATAAGAGGAAGAAGGAACGAAGAAGAAGAAAAAGAAGAAGAAGAAGAAGAAGAAGAAGAAGAAGAAGAAGAAGAAGAAGAAGAAGAAGAAGAAGAAGAAGAAGATAGACATGGTACCAATAGTAACTGGTGCATTTGGAAGTATCAGCTCTCAACTTCCAACATGGCTGAAAAAGAGTGGTGCAAGTATTAAGCTAGAACACCCACAAAAATCAGCATTGCTTCGAACTGCAAGTATTCTTCGCATATGATCGAAGATCATAGACAAAATTCTTATTATCCAATATCAGCTGATCGAAAAATTTCAATCACGGAATTCGATAAGTTAGGATACAAAGGCCTAGAGATAGAAATCAGCAGAATGTGGAAACAAAAACAAAAAAACAGTAACTCTACCGTTGTATATATATTTGTGTGTGTGTATGTGTGTGTGTGCGGTGTGTGTGTGTGTGGGGGGGATAATTTTATTACTTCGCCGAACCGGAAAACAATCTCGTTAAACCAAAGAACAAATAAAAATAGGACTGCAGCACGAAGTACTCATATGACACCGCGGTGAAAGGAGACATAAATTGAAAGGTATAATAAATAAACGGTCTAATCAGTCAAAACAACTTTATATCATTCCCAAACTATATATATATTAACACAGTAACGCACCCAATGGCAAAACCTAACAGTAAAAAATATACGCATATACACGAATAAAAGGTTATAAAACCTTAAAGGGTGTTGCGAGTGAAACAAATATACAGAATAAATTAATTAGTCACCTTTATTATGCATTAATTTATTCCATATATTTTTCTTCATTCGAATTCACACGTATTACCCTGTTAGGTTTTATGATCTTTTATTCGTTTATATGTGTATATCTTATACGGTTGAGTTTTACCATTCGGTGCCCCAACTGTTTTGATATATATTTATATTCGAGTTTTGATAATTTGGGAATGATATATATTGGTTTTGGCGGACTGGAGCGTTTATTCATTATGCCTTTCAATTTGTATATAAATATATATATATATATATATAAATATTAGGGAATAAATCCAAATTTACAGGGAAAAAAAATCAGATTAGGATTAAATCCAATTTTATAGTAAAATTATAAATATTATTAGAGACAAAACCACTATTTTGAAAAACAAACAAGGAAAGACTTAATCAATACATAAAATTTAATAAATAGTCAAAAAAACCGCCACTACAATCGTTCTTGTCTTGATCGACAATCTTCAGGTGGACTTCCATTACAAGTCAGTTTCAAATTTGAAACTGACTTGTAAATTGGAAGTCCACCTGAAGATTGTCGATCAAGACAAGAAACGATTGTAGGCGGTTTTTTTTTTTTTGACTATTTATAAAATTTTATGTATTGATTAAGTCTTTCCTTGTTTGTTTTGCAAAATAGTGGTTTTGTCTCTAATAATATTATATATAATATATATATATATATATATAGAGGAGAGAAGAGAGAGAGAGAGAGAGAGAGAGTGAGAGAGAGAGAGAGACATAGATAGACAGATAGATAGATAGATAGATAGATAGATAGATAGATAGATAGATAGATAGATAGATAGATAGATAGATAAATAGATAGATAGATAGATAGATAGATATTGATATAGATATAGGGGTTGAACAAAATAATGGAAACACCTCGCATCATAGCATCACAACTTGGAAACACCTGTAAAACCGTCAAAAGCTTGTTTATTTTTTGTTTGTTTTTATCTATTATTAGTGTTACGTAATATTGTTTTTCTAAAATTCTGTTTCTTTTCAGATATCATCAGAAAAAGGTAATTAAAATTCATTAAAATGACAGATCTATCGGACTTTTAATGAGATCAAATTGCTGGTGCTTGTTTGCCAGGTGCTAGCGTATAGAAAACAGTCGCAATGTTTGGTGTATCAAGAAGTACTGTCTCGAAAGTAATGAACTACTTTGAGAAAGAGGGAAAACCTATTCATCGAAACAAAACACCGGAAGAAAGCCAAAACTTTCAGACCATCGGACTCTTTTACGCGAATTGTTAGAAAGGATCACAAAAATGCAGCTCCCAAAATTTCTGCAGAGCTTAATGACTGCCTCGAGAACCCAGTTTCCACAAAAACTGTTCGCCAGAAGCTGCACAAAGATGGATTTCATGGGAGCGCTGCAATCAGAAAACCACAACTTTAAAAATAAACCTTGCAAAGCATTTAGAGTTGAGTAAAAATTCACAGAATTGGTCCCCAGAGCAGTAGAAGAATGTTATTTTCTCGGAGGAGTCATCCTTTACCTTATTTCCGACCAGCAACTGATTATACGTGTGGAGACAGCCAAAAGAAGCATTTCACCCAGACTGCCTACTTCCAACTTTTAAACATGGTGGAAGTTCTGTAATGATCCGGGGGGAAATGTCTTGGAAATCCGCCGGCCCAATGGTTTCATTCATGGCAGAGTTAATAGTCAAGTTTATTTAAGCATTTTACCTGATCAAATCGATCCTATGGTTGCGGAACCGCTTCCGGAGGGAAACGCAATCATTCGGGATAATAATGCACCAATTCACACAGTTAAATTTGTTTCTGAATAGCACGAAGATCATTTTAGTGACGTCGAACATCTTATCTGGCCAGCAGAGTCCCGGATCTTAATATTATTGAACATTTATGGTGCATTTTAGAAAAACAAGTAAGAAGCCGATATCTTCCACCATCACCGCCACAAAAACTGGAGACTGTTTTAGCTGAAGAATGGATAAAAATTCCTTTGGAAACAGTTGAAACTGTGTACAAGTCCATACATCGTAGAATTGAAGCTGTGATTACTGCGAAAGGTGGTCCTACCCCATATTAAAATAAATTTATTTGAAATTTTAAGATGATTTCATGATTTTGTCCAACCTCTGTATATATATATATATATATATATATATATATATATATATATATATATATATATATTATGTGTGTGTGTGTGTGTGTGTGTGTGTGTGTGTGTAGTTTTAATTACTGGGTACGTACACACTCAATGATGCACACAACTACACACACGTACACATACACTCACACTCATAAACACTAATGAAGTGCACGCACTTATGTAATAAAGTGCTTGTACATACACATCCATTTTTACAGCATGAATGCAAGTTTATTGACATGTGCATCATTTGTATATATACATACACACGCTAATTTATTCACATAAGGTGCATGGCTCAGTGGTTAGAGCGTCGAGCTTACGATCGTGAGGTTGTGAGCTCGAATCCCGGACCGGGCTGCGTGTTGTGTTCTTGAGCAAGGCACTTTATTTCACGTTGCTCCAGTTCACTCAGCTGTAGAAATGAGTTGCGACGTCACTGGTGCCAAGCTGTATCGACCTTTGTCTTTCCCTTGGATAACACTGGTGGCGTGGAGAGGGGAGGCTGGTATGCATGGGCGACTGCTGGTCTTCCGTAAACAACCTTGCCCGGACTTGTGTCTATGAGGGTAACTTTCTAGGTGCAATCTCATGGTCATTCATGACCGAAGGGGGTCTTTACCCTTTACCCTCTAAATCCAAGAGCTGGCTTGACTGAACCAAAACACTATCCTGTCGTTAGTAAATGAATTGAGTTTGTAAGGGTACGAAACTCTGAAACAAATCTCAAAGAAAACAATCGCACACACACACATCATATTTATACATAAATACATAAAGGTCGGCATGCTTGTACGCATCCAATGCATATTAAAACATCGTTGTGAAGACACAAATCAATAAAACAATGAGAGGGCTATGAATTATATCGAATGGATAATTGTAACATTAACTATTCATTTTCCACATTCTAGTCGAAATTAAACATCAGTTGCTCTAGTTCTGTATAGAATACTTGTGTGAGTTTAATTAGTAGTGTATTACTTACATGTTCTACATAATCATTGACCATCTCTTCAACACGTTATTATTATTCCCTTCAAATCCTTTCAGCCCACATTTTAGATCAATGATAACCTCACCTTAAGTCATGGGCATTTTCCCAATGATATCGCTTCCCTTCTCCCTACTCATTTCTAGATGAATTCCCAGGAAAGTAGGCATTGTTTCTTTCTACATGACTGATATATATATTACTCTTTGAAGCTAACATATGTCCAGCGATTCTTTTTCATCTACAACACCAGCAGAACTCTTGCTTCAAACACTGATAAAAATTGAGTGCAAAAGTGTTTATAGTATCGCCATTTGCTGTGCATTTACATATATAAATTATTTTATCTGTTCCTCCAGTTGCGACTTTTCGATTTAAAACTTTTAGTCATCTTTATATTAAGGATTTTTTTTCTGTTGCTAACAAATTTCTTGGATTTCTATCAACTGCGAACGTTCTGATCGAAGTGCACAGAAATATAATGGAAATTATCTGACACTAAAATATGACCTTTTTTCAATAATAATAGAATTTGTCATCCAAGCAACGGTGAAACAAAAGACAATCATCTTCATCTCAGTGTGAAATGCATTCTCAAGATAGAAAGAAAAAACAACATTGAAAGAAATCACGTAATTTTTCAAACATGATTGCATAAGAAGAAAATATGTTACTGCTAAGTCCAAATAACACCGAACACAGCAGCAAAAATAGCATAAATAATAATTATAAAATAGTAATAGCAACAACAACAAAAATGGTGATGATTATGATGATGACGACGGTGAAAATCAAGAAGTAACGAGAACAATAGAAGAAAGTAAGATTTATCATGCACAAGCATGAAATTAGGTAATAAATATAGTGCGACGTAATTTATTAACGCCATATTTTATATATATATATATATATATATATATATATATGCACAGAGACGTATATATATATACACACACACACATATATACATACATACGTATTTACATATGTATGTTTATTTATATATATGTATATGTGTGCATGTATATAAATATATATACATGCATATACATATGCACATGTAAACACACACATACACACATACACACACACACACACATATATATATATATATATATGTTTATGTTTGTATATGATTATTGTTATACGGGTGAATGTATTATGAGAATGAAAAAATACGAAAACACCAAAATAGATCTTCTATACACAGCCACAATATTCATATTATTCAATAATACTGGAATATTTTTCTAGTACCAAGAATAGATTTGCATTTGTATTTTGAAAACAAATGCAATTTTGGCATTGTATATGAAAACTACATGCAAAACAACAAAAATATATATATATAGATTTCGGTACTAAAGCACACATGCACACATGTATTGAGACATACATACACGAACACGCATACACCCACATTAATATGCATGTCTGTGTGTGGGTGTTTCTGTGTGCGCGTGTGTGTGTGTGTTATTATAGGCATGTAACTATTTAATTTTGATCGGTGTGTATGTGTATGTGTGCGTGTGCGTGGTGTGTTAATTACTATATTTGATTTGTGATTGTCGCTGTGTTTGCCTTCGTATAAATATGTACATGCACATATATATGCCTCTATGAGTATGCTGTGCGTGTGCACAAGATGGACAGAGTGAGAGAGAGAGAGAGAGAGAGAGAGAGAGACTATTTTTGAGTGATTGTGTGGGTATATGTGCATCTGGATTACCATATAGAAATTGAAGAATCTTTTTACAGCATCAACTCAATATATGCACACATATATGTAAGTGTGTTTGTTGTTACGTGTGTTTGTATGTAGATCTTTAGAAGACTGCGTATTCGCACCACATCGGTGTCACCATTATGATGTATGTTACTTATTTTTATGATATTAAATAAAAGACAAATTATGTAGAGTGTTGAAACATTCTGTGTAAGGAATATTGGCTTTCTAATTTTGAAATAAAGCCAGCAATTTTGGAATGGAAGGTTTTGTCGATTACATTGACCGGAGCACTCAACTGCTATATATTTAATCGACCCTAAAAGGATAAAATGCAAAGACTACTTCGGCGAAATTTGAACTCAGAATGTAAAGACAGACGAAATGCCGCTAAGCGTTTGGTTCTGCGAGCTGACCGTTTTTCATAAAAGAATTCTGGCATCCAAATTTTGGTACGCAGCCAGCAATTCCGAAGCAGGGGTGAGTCGATTACTTTGAATCTGGTACTCAACTGGTACTTATTTTATCGACCCTGAAAGGATAGAAGGATAAGTTGACCTCGCAGGTTTCATGAAAAAATCTGTAAATATAAAACCATTCAGATTTCTGGATACCTTATTTCTTCTAATATATAATACCTGTACATCGTCTCCAAACCTACTAACACACACACACACACACACACACACACACACACACACACACACACACACACATATATATATATATATATATATATATATATATATATATATGTATATATAAGTACATGTATATATATATTGCAAGTGAAAGACGATAAATGTAATGAAAACCATTCGTTATACTTTCCCTTATATTATATATATATATATATATAGGGAGAGTTTATGTATAGGGAGAGTATATATATATATATAATATATATATATATATATATATATACTAAGCAATAAAGGGTTTAGCAACGAATTGCCTTACCACATACCGAATTTAGAAATAGCAGTCAAAAGGTTATAGCTATTTCTTCTACTAAAAAGGGAGATCTCAGTAAAAACAGCAATTGTTTTTACTGAGATCTCCCTTTTTAGTAGAAGAAATAGCTATAACCTTTTGACTGCTATTTCTAAATTCGGTATGTGGTAAGGCAATTCGTTGCTAAACCCTTTATTGCTTAGTATTACTTAAATTTTCCTCGAATGAGGCTTTTACATGCCGAAGACTACTTGGTGTAATTGATAATTATTCCAAATTAATTAATTTCACCCTTCATTATTACGGATAACTATATATATATATATATATATATATATATATATATATATATATATATGGAGAGTTTACGAAAAAAAACAACAAAATACGAAGACAGGTGGTGTACAACAAAACCATTACACATTCGTATTAAAGAACATCTAAACACGCGAGCCTCCTTCTTCAGAAAACATCTGGACAGATGCCGGAACTCCGACAAAAATATAACAGTTGCAACTGAGGCCAATGACAGAAATTTAGGAAATTTAAGAAGTAAGGATGCTATCCTCTTAGTTTGACCAAATTAACAAGATGGAAATTAACAGAGTATGATTTAAAAACATCAACACTCTGCCCGCATGATTGTAACATGCTCATGAAACAAAACATTATATAAGAAAATAAAATAAAATGACGTACAATACACACGATCTTGAGACATGACCACTCTCACCCACTTCTGGAAGGGGTTTCGAGACCACTGCAGACAAGCTTCCAACAGATTTCAGTAACCGTTGGAAAACCGACTATAACAGTGACTCCATTACTTCCTAGCAATATCTGAAGAAGGAATTTTGATATTCTTGAATATTATATTGGACTAAGAATAGCTAAATTATTTATAACAGTTATTATAATCCACTCTACCTTGTTGTGTCATTCTAGAAACATTACATTTCACACACACACACACACACACACACACACACACATAGATGTATGCATGTAGGTATATATATATATATATATATATAAAGGCGAAGCGTGGCTGTGTGGTAAGACCCAACTACATGGTTCCGGGTTCGATTCCACTGCCTGGCGCCTTAGGCAGGTGTCTTGTACTATAGTCTCTGGCGGACCAAGTCCTTGTGAGAGGATTTGGTAGACGGAAACTGAAAGAAGCCCATCGTATATATATATATATATATATATATATATATATATATATATATATATATATATGTCTGTGTGTGTGTGTATTATATATATGTATATATATATATGTGTGTGTGTGTATATGTGTGTAGAGTGTTAGGTGTAGTGTACAGAAATTGAATATTGAGAGAAAATGTCAAAATTTGGGAAAAAGATCTTTTTATTTCATTATTAATAGCGCTTTCGTTCGTTTCTCGAACTTGTCAAGTAATATATTTTATGAATGTATAAACAGCTTCTTCATTAATATAAGACAGATGCTTTGGGGCGGGTTGTTTAGAAGAAGAGAATGCTGTTTTTGCTTTTCTTTTTTGGTGAAGTTCAATGATATTGGAGATACATAGATAGAAATATAGGTATGTAGATAGGCTGATAGTTTGATAAATAGATATCAGTCTATGTATCAGCCTATCTACCTACCTAAATTTTCTATCTATGTATTTCCATTCTCATGGAACCTCACGCAAAAGAAAACAAAAATAAATCAATGTTCTCTTCTAAACATAACCCGCAAAAACATCTGTTTAACAAGCTGTTTGTACATTCACAAACATTTTTTTTACAATTTCGAGAAAGTAACAAAAGCGCTAATATTAATGAAGAAATTAAAAAAATGTTTGTCATGTGGGTGGTTCTGCATTGATCAATTTTGTTTCAACCAGAGCTAGCCAGTGTGGTTTGCTACTGTTCTCAATGAAAGCTTGCTGGTACAGATTGATATGTATGATTGGTAGAATGTTAGCTTCTTGTACCAATATCCAACAATCAAGTCTTTTCCAGATTCTTTTCCACCCTGGAGTTTCTGGATTACAGTTGCAAGAGTTTTACCATCAATGTTGTATGTCTTGGATGTAATTCAGAAGCAATAACATTGTTGGATTTCTTCCAGTCCCAAAGCATTTTGGTTAAATTCCTTCTCTTCGCTCCAGATTTGCCTCCAAAAGGAGTCTGTCTTCTCGGGAAGGAGCTCCGTAATATTTATTACTACTCCTCTTCTCCTGTCCCTGTATACTGCTGCCTGGTTGCAGTTAATTTTTTTGTTTACTACTACTACTACTACTACTACTACTACTACTACTACTACTACTCCAGTAATGTAGTTTGGCTGACAACCACTATAGAATCTGTTGGAATGTCGCTAACTGCAAAGTCACGTTGTGGCTTTATATCATTCAAGTTTTCGTTTTTGTTTATTACACAGTTGGGAAGAAGGTTAATTTTCGATTTTTTAAATAAAGTTACAGTTACCAACCTTCTTTCTATGTTCTACAAATGTTGCTTATTGGCGTAGTTGCTTCGCGGTAAAATGATTTAATTCTGGATGCAGATCGTCCCAATATGATTTCAATCGATTCGTATAACCAACAGCGGGGCTTTGTTTCGCTTTCTCGTAGCAGTTAAATAGTTCATTATTCAATTCCTAACTCCAAGAGAAATGAGTGTTGTATTTATGGTTTCTTCTTTAACTACAAGTAGAAAGAATTTGTTTGCCTATTGAGTTGTTATTTTTGTTCTGTTCCTCTGTTGTGTTGTTATTGATGTTGTGTCCAGCCATGTTGTTTGTAGTAACTCTCTGCATTCGGAATTCAAGTTTCAGCCGAAAATCACTACAATCGTGAATAAAAGGCTCCCTCAGTTAATTCATATACAGATTAACCAGTTATTCAACGAGGCTGATAATTATGGCTCCATAGTTGGAGTATTTATCCTTTGTTCAATAGTCTCACACGCCAAATACGCGACTTGTCGCTTTAAATGGTATGTATGTATGTATGCACATACATGGTATGTATAGAGTGTTTTGAGTGGTATATAGATATTGTACATGGAGAAAATTGAGGCAGTCAGAATTTTGGATAATTCTTTATTAGCGCCTTCGTTCCTTTAACCAAACTCTTGATGAAAAAAAAATTTTATAATTAATTCGGTGTTAAAAATTTCCTTGAAGAATTCTGAAGCGCTAATAAAGAATTATTCAAAATTCTGACTGCCTCCCTTTTCTCAGTATATATATGGCCGCAGTCAAATCACTGACACAAATAAAAGAATAAAATAAAATACACACACACATATACATAAACATATGGATACATACATGCATATATATATATATGTATAATACAAAATAAGAAAATGGAGAAATACATCTAAATCAATTATCAACTACCAGATAATACCTAATCACATACTTTATTAAACCAAGTATCTGGTAGTTGATAATTGATTTTGATATATTTCTCCATTTTCTTATTTTGTATTATTAATTTGTGGTAAAACATTTTACCTTTGCACATATAATACAGTAAATGAATTAATTTCATCACAATTCTTAACATTTATGTATTAACTTTGTTGGGTACTTCACTAGCAGTATATTGGATATATGTTATCCCATGGAGAGTTGCATTTACAACCCCTATCTCAATTTGTATATATATATATATATATATATATATATATAACATATATATATGATATATTGATAGCAGACGGACAGACAGATAGATAGATAGATAGATAGATAGATGATAGATAGATAGATAGATAGATAGATAGATAGATAGATAGATAGATAGATAGATAGATAGATAGATAGATATATAGATAGATAGATAGATATGCGTGACTTGAAAATGTAACACTGAACAATACGTTCAATATCATACAAGAAAGGAAACTATTTAAAATAGTCTATCGGAAGGACTTCTTCGTGAGTTTAAAAGAAAGATGAAATAATGACCTTCTGGGCACCGTTGTTACCATGTTTATTGAAATTGGCAATCTGAAGTTTCCATTTCCTATTGAAAGCCACAAACTGTTTAGTTCACAAATTGGCTTGTTTGAAATTCTTAGCATTTGACATTTTTTGGTGTTTCTTGTGATTGTTTATTCAAAGAATGAACAGAGCATTTAACATTTTCATTCTTCGTCAAACTGGGGCGATCAATGAATTTAATACCTAGTTTGAATACCTCTCAGTTAATGGTGTCTGTAAGAAAATCGTGATCATGGAGTGACTTGAAGTCTATACAGCAAAGAATAAGCAGAATATTTAGTGCAGGCTTTGATGTAGAAAATGCAACGAAGATGTGAAGAGCGTTTATCTATCAGAGAGGTCATAACAAAGGTGGTATGTGGCATGAGTTTTCAAAAGAGGAACGACTGTAGTAGCAGTAATAGGTTCAGAATATGCTTTGGAGCAATAGGTTGTTATATGTTGTTCAGTGAAACCTTGCCAATAAGCCAAAGAATCTTTTTATTTGTATACTCATCATTGTTTTGGATATCTTTGCAGAAAGTATATATAGGTGTATATATAGCTTTTCTGCATGTTAAGAATTATTTGAAGTTGAAATATATACGGTCCGAAGAATGAACTTTGTTTAGGATACAGTTTAGCAGTGCCTTGGATGTCTATTTCTTCTATTTCTTAGCTCTGCAACAACAGGATTCAGCTGTTGTTTTGTAGGCACTCCGGTATATTTGATATACTTGAAATTATAATTTCCCTTCATATACTATGTCAAAATGATTGATTGTCTAACCTACCTCATTTTTCATCCACATTATGCTTGAAAATGACATTGAGACTAGGGTAAATGAACTTCTCAATATTACTCATACATAGCCAAAGGAATTATATGAAAATAATTAGAAACTTGTTAATCATAATTGTTTTTCTTATGGTATTTTGTTTTTGTCAGGAGAATAATTTTATGTTTATCATCATGATGAATACAACCTTCACGCTGTCGTAGTTCTTGGCTGTTTTAATACTATTACTGTCGTTCGAGTGCAATATCATGTATATCGAAATACGTTAAGTACGATAATGCAAGCCAGTCCAAGTGGTTAGAAAATAGAGATCAACTTAAATGTTTTGCATATATTCGTTATGCACACCACCGAAGCACTTGATCATTCTAATGCCACATAGCTACAGATTGTACTGAAAACTGTGATTGTGCGCTTCTGTGAGTGTCTGCGTGTCTGTGTTTCTGTGTGTGCATATATACATGTGTGTATGTGTGTGTGCATGTATACTTATATATATATATATATATATATGTATGTATGTATGTGTGTGTGTATGTATTTCTCTTTTTTTTACTTGTTTCAGTAATTTTGACTGCGGCCATGCTGGAGCACCACCTTTAATTGAGCAACTCAACACCGGGACTTATTCTTTGTAAGCCCAGTACTTATTCTATCGGTCTCTTTTGCCGAACCGCTAAGTGACGGGGGCATAAACACACCAGTATCGGTTGTCAAGCAATGCTAGGGGGACAAACACAGACACACAAACATACATGCACATACATATATATATATATATATACGACGGGCTTCTTTCCGTTTCCGTCTACCAAATCCACTCACAAGGCTTTGATCGGCCCGAGGCTATAGTAGAAGACACTTGCCCAAGGTGCCAGGCAGTGGGACTGAACCTGGATGCATGTGGTTGGTAAACAAGCTACTTACCACACAGCCACTCTTGCGCCTATTGTATATAATATTTGTGTGCATGTATATTTATATATAGGTTTGTATTTTTGTGAGTACGTATACATATGCATAAACACATTTACTGTATCCTTACTTTTCAAAATATTTTAAAACACCACAGTGCGTAGACTCCAGTTACTTGTAGTTGCATTTAATACAAAAGTAGCCGCTATTTTTGTATCAACAATCATCGAACAGAGACGGTATATCGCTACTGGTAAGTTTCCAGATTGGCTGGCAAAATATGAGATTAAAATTTTGGAAATAGGAAAAAAGGGAATGCATCAGCCGCAATATTTGAGATAATTAAAAATTGATACTGTGCTTTTGGAAAGGTCGGTGTTTCAATGAAAATGTCTTTCCAAACAGATTGCAATTGTTTTGGAATGTGCGTACTCAAATACATATAAGCATACTCCCATCCACGTGGTCGCGTGCCGCCGGCTTGCAGGTCTGATGAGTCGTGTTTATTGCTGGAAACAACAAGAGGCATAAAGCCTATGACTGACGAGCCATATAACGACTACATTATATATATAGATATATATATATATATATATTTATAGTGAGCTGTCAATTCACAAGGCTCTTTATTCTCAATAAAAATAGTCTTCTAGCCTTAGATCTTTTGTTGATGATAAGAAGGTAGATAAAAAAGTAAGAAATGAATTACACTCCAATGACCCACCCCCAACCACTGTGTTCCATGTCACTCCAGAATTGTAGTTGTTCTTTTAGCAAATTCTTGTCGCGATAGTGCCAACATGAAATTCTTTAATTCTCTAACTCTGATAAAATATTTGAGAAGAATTATATTAATATATCTTTGATGAAAATCCATATTTCTTGCAACTGAAGATGGCATTTTATTTAAATTGATGTAATTTTTGCATTGTTCAATTAAATAGAGCTGCTTGAAACTGTCGTATTGCACTAACACTTGGCATCCGGTTACTTTTTCGATTATATATATATATAATATATATATATATATATATTATATATATACGACGGGCTTCTTTCCGTTTCCGTCTACCAAATCCACTCACAAGGCTTTGATCGGCCGAGGCTATAGTAGAAGACACTTGCCCAAGGTGCCAGGCAGTGGGACTGAACCTGGATGCATGTGGTTGGTAAACAAGCTACTTACCACACAGCCACTCTTGCGCCTATTGTATATAATATTTGTGTGCATGTATATTTATATATAGGTTTGTATTTTTGTGAGTACGTATACATATGCATAAACACATTTACTGTATCCTTACTTTTCAAAATATTTTAAAACACCACAGTGCGTAGACTCCAGTTACTTGTAGTTGCATTTAATACAAAAGTAGCCGCTATTTTTGTATCAACAATCATCGAACAGAGACGGTATATCGCTACTGGTAAGTTCCAGATTGGCTGGCAAAATATGAGATTAAAATTTTGGAAATAGGAAAAAAGGGAATGCATCAGCCGCAATATTTGAGATAATTAAAAATTGATACTGTGCTTTTGGAAAGGTCGGTGTTTCAATGAAAATGTCTTTCCAAACAGATTGCAATTGTTTTGGAATGTGCGTACTCAAATACATATAAGCATACTCCCATCCACGTGGTCGCGTGCCGCCGGCTTGCAGGTCTGATGAGTCGTGTTTATTGCTGGAAACAACAAGAGGCATAAAGCCTATGACTGACGAGCCATATAACGACTACATTATATATATAGATATATATATATATATATATTTATAGTGAGCTGTCAATTCACAAGGCTCTTTATTCTCAATAAAAATAGTCTTCTAGCCTTAGATCTTTTGTTGATGATAAGAAGGTAGATAAAAAAGTAAGAAATGAATTACACTCCAATGACCCACCCCCAACCACTGTGTTCCATGTCACTCCAGAATTGTAGTTGTTCTTTTAGCAAATTCTTGTCGCGATAGTGCCAACATGAAATTCTTTAATTCTCTAACTCTGATAAAATATTTGAGAAGAATTATATTAATATATCTTTGATGAAAATCCATATTTCTTGCAACTGAAGATGGCATTTTATTTAAATTGATGTAATTTTTGCATTGTTCAATTAAATAGAGCTGCTTGAAACTGTCGTATTGCACTAACACTTGGCATCCGGTTACTTTTTCGATTATATATATATATATATATATATATAGATATATATATATAATAGAAATATTAAAATTACTAAGTCTCTCTAAAGGAGATTACGGCAGCGTTACTGGGTATTAATAGTTATCGCCATACTAATATGGCAGTCTATAAATAAGACTAAAGCTGTCGCTGATTAGCTCCAAGAGGCCATCGCCTCTAGCTAGCTATTTGACACTCGAACCTGCGTCCATTACAACCTTCGAACAGACGGTCAGTAGCGACACCTGCTGGTTCTGGCTACGCTGCATTGGTAAAGGGCAACAATCCTGAAACATGTCTGCAGATGTCTGACTAGCAAGGTGAAGCGGCTGACCTCCCCTGTTCGAAGGTTGTAATGGACGCAGGTTCGTGTGTCAAATAGCTAGCTAGAGGCGATGGCCTCTTGGAGCTAATCAGCGACAGCTTTAGTTTTATTTATAGACTGCCATATTAGTATGGCGATAACTATATATATATATATGTATATATATATATATTATATATATATATATATATATATATATATATATATATACATATACATACACATACACACACACACACACACACACACACATATGGATGAGAGGGAGTATGGAGGGATGATCTATCCGGGCGGATACCGCATTTGCCCTCAGTTAAGTTCCAGTTAACGGCTAACAACAACGATCCTTACCTAACGTCTATATATTTATTCTTCCGAAGGGTAATTCTGTGTACTGTTCGCTGGACGGTAAAACTTGTCTGTAATGTATAATACGATCAGACCTTCAAGAGATATATACATAATTCAAGATAGGCAACGCTCCAGCAATATTTGAGCTTGATATAACAAATAAATAAAATAACCTAAACATAAAAATATTTAATAACATCATTAATAAAAACAAAACAAATACCTTACCCAATATATAACACAAATCATGATCAGCCCAGGCAAAAAATGAATTTATACAGGTGTTGGACAAAATAATGGTTACACCTAGGATATTAGCATCATAATTTTGAAATATCTATAAAACCGTCAAAACTTGTTTATTATTTTGTTTGTTTTTTTATAAAATTGCTGTTTCCTTTCAGATATCATCAGAAAAAGGTAATTAAAATTCATTAAAATGACAGATCTATCGGACTTTCAACGAGTGTTATTTCTTATGTATACATCTCTTTTACTCTTTTATTCTTTTACTTGTTTCAGTCATTTGACTGCGGCTATGCTGGAGCACCGCTTTTAGTCGAGCAAATCGACCCCGGAACTTATTCTTTGTAAGCCCAGTACTTATTCTATCGGTCTCTTTTGCCGAACTGCTAAGTGACGGGGACGTAAACACACCAGCATCGGTTGTCAAGCAATGCTAGAAGGACAAACACAGACACACAAACACACACACGCATATATATATATATATATATACATAAATACGACAGGCTTCTTTCAGTTTCTGTCTACCAAATCCACTCACAAGGCATTGGTCGGCCCGGGGCTATAGCAGAAGATACTTGCCCAAGTTGCCACGCAGTGGGACTGAACCCGGAACTTGTGGTTGGTTAGCAAGCTACTTACCACACAGCCACTCCTGCGCCTGTATATGTATACATCTGCATGTATACATATACATATATCTTGTATTTTGTACCCAAACTATTATATACAATATATTTAATATATTTGCTATTTTTAACGTATTTAGTTCGTTTATCCGCACAATTGCCTCCCATACCCGCTCAAATTAATCTCTCTTGCAGCCTTTCTTTACCTGGTGGAATTGATCCCCTGTAAGTTTGAATATTTTTTGAGAACTACAGTTTTCTATACTGAGAATTTCTTGATCACATCTGCAGGCTTTATATATGTGTGTAGGGGGTGTTTGTGTGTGTGAGTGTCCTTCAGTCCTTCAGTAACAACAAACTTTGATAAACTGAGTGGTTACTACTGAATTCATGCCACGACACACAGAGAAGATGTTCTTGGAGCCGATACTTTGAACTTAAGAAGACATTATCTCTCGATGAAATACAACTAGAACTCATAATGCAGGGTAACGATTGCATGATCAAGTATCTGTACTACGTTGCGTAGAAACAATTGTAGTGATTGAAAAAATACATATAGAATCACACTTACACGCCTTTTGATTACTTGTACGGATAGTTACTAATATATATACATATAGGTACGCCGAAAGGTTACTATTCTAAGTGCAGAAAGCAGAAAAGATTTGAAGGACGTACAATTCCAGTTCCAATATCATGCTTGGAACATAGTCTTGTGTTTGTGATAGTATTATAATTGCGTTTGAAGGTATTACACGGCATGCGAAGTGGAACCTTCTGAGTATCAAGCTTAGTGAGTCAAGAAGGAACATTTTTTAAAATTTACTCAAATGGGCCCCAAAGAAATTAAACAGTCTTTTATATTGTGCAAAGGGTACGAATATTGGAATAACTTTGGAAGCATATGTAAAACCCAATACTTGGATAGAGAGCTGATCTACATCAAAGAACCTTAATACAGAGATATTTGATGCTTCGATGTGCTCTTGTAACAGTATTGAAAGATATGATCTGGTCAGCATTTGTAAACTAGATCGAATAAAACAGAGGCACAGATAAAGGATTTGGAGGTGAGAACGAGATCAAGTGTCTTTGGCGGATCGACCGTTCTAGTAGTTATTACTTAGGCACAGTTATCTAGAATTTTGAATCCTAATGAATTTTTAGTCTTAGATTGAGCAATATCAAGTGGTATGTGAGCGATAGCGAGGAGAAATTCCCGTGATCACTTCTGACCAAATTATGTGAAATCCCTTTCCTTGATGTAGAAAAAAGATTATCAAGCCACAACTTTGAACATTCAAGTGTTTATCCAGTTTATATTAATCATGCTGGAGTGGAGACAAACATATTTGTATTTCATAAATGATATTTTGAAAATATTAATTAATTAATTGAAAATTCTGAATTAATCAAAGAATAAATTGCTATATTTATTCATTTTTATATTTAAATATAGACAAACAGAACGTATAGAGAAAAAATGTATTGTGAAATAGAAGCTATATAATCTACGAGCATATTTCACTTCTAGGAATGAAATCAATATTTATAACTAAACCATTTCTGTCCCCATGTCGATTTATCCCCAAATTCTCACAAGATGTAGTGAGTACGTAAACGAAAATGCATTCTATAATTAGTCACTGTGTGTCGTGTGCTTCTTATGGAAACTGTTTTATCGGAATTAATGTTTATTTCGGAAGCTCTCTATGTAAAAGACATAGTGGGGATGAAGAAGTTGGCTGTCATTAGATTATTATCCAGTTCAACTGAAGAGACAGATGTCATAGAAATTCAGCTTATTTTAAAGAATTCTTGCATTATTAGAACATAGGATTTGACAGCTACATTATATTCAAGAATTGTATGTTTGTTGCACTTCTTTTATATTTTTGAAAATTAAGCATTAGAAAACAGGACTCAAACTGAGTTGTTCGGTACGTATAACTAAATGTATAAAGGCGTGTTTCTTTGTATTAATATATCTTTGAATAAACACATATTAATTCACATATATCTATCTATCAATCAATATGTTTATGGAAATGAAAAGTATGAATATTTATACACACTACAGCAGGTATTTACGAAAAATTGTGCTGTCAGTTGAGGACTTATGTATCCATCAGTTGGTGATTAACTCAACTGACTCGAGATAGAAAGCTGAATAGGTATTTTGGTCTCCATGACTACCTTTAACCTATATTGATGCTTCAAAATGAAGCATCTACTGAAATGAATAATGTCCGACATCCCTCAATACAAATCCCTATTGGATGGATTCTCAGTCGTACTTAGCACTAACACACACACACACACACACACACACACACACACACACACACACACACACACACACACACACACACACACACACAACTACACACACACATATAACACACACACACACACACGCACGCACACACACACAGAAATATATATATGTATACATATTAATATATATATATATATATATATATATATATATATATATATATATGTATTTAAAAATATATATTTGCACACGCACGCGCACACATGTATATATATATATATATATATATATACATATACGGAAGTATGTGTGTCTATTTCTGAATCTATGTGTGCGTGTTTTTGTATCTGTGTGTGTTTATTCGTATACAATATTATGTATATATATATATTCCTTGTTTCTTGTATTCTTTTACACGTTTTAGTCATTTGATTGCGGCCATAATGGAGAATTGCTTTGAAGGGTTTTAGACGAAGAAATCGACCCCAGGACTTACCTTTTGAAAACTAGTACTTATGGCATCGGTCTCTTCTGCCGAACTGCCATGTTCCAGGGACGTAAAAAAAATACCGGTTGTAAAGTGATGATGGGTGGGGGACAAACACACACGCAGACACACACACGAACACACGTGTGTGTGTGGTGTGTGTACATATGTATATATTCTTTTATTCTTGTATTCTTTTACACGTCTCATTGGACTGTAGCCAAATTGGAGCATAGCGTTGAAGGGTTTTAGTCGAAGAAATTAAACCCAGGACTTATTCTATCGACGTCTTTTGCCGAACCCCTAAGTTACGGGGACGTAAACACACGAGCATCAGTTGTCAAGCGACGGTGAGGGGACAAGCACAGGCATATACACATACATATACATACATACATATATATATCGCTCAATAAACACCTACAATAACCGGTCTGAGAATCAAAACCGCCATCCTACAACCGCGCGTCCGCTGCCCTAACCACTAGTCCATTGCGCCTCCTTTGAATTTGTTGGCACTGTTAGTTACGAGCAGATCTTCGAAAGGGTATGTTCTTATTTTCAGTGTTTCCAAATCCAAACAAGGAATTTCTGAGCTGATGATAGAAGTGTTGTTTTGACTAATCTTGAAACGTACGTTCTCAAATAACCTTAGCATTTGATTTTTCGATGTCCTTACCCCCAAACTTTTGTGAGTTGAATTAAGCAAGCACTATATATGAGAGAGATTTTAAGTATTAGAAATAGCTTTAAAAAAGTTTTTTAGCTGCTATTTCTAATGAGTTCAGTATGCGGCAAAGTAATTTATTTTACTAAGCCCTTTTAATAATGTAATAATTTGAATTCGCCTTGAATGGTCCCTTTGCATACTGAACACTTGGTGAAATTGATTATAATTAATTAATTTTGCCCTCAATTGTTGAAATTATAATTAATCTCCCTCTGATAATGCTTCGGATTTTACCGAAATAAGCATAGTGTTTGATGATTTTAACCCACGCTGGTGGAAAGGGGAGAACAGAGATTCTTCGCTTGCTTATTTGAATTTGTTGGCACTGTTAGTTACGAGCAGATCTTCGAAAGGGTATGTTCTATTTTCAGTGTTTCCAATCCAAACCAAGGACTTTCTGAGCTGATGATAGAAGTGTTGTTTTGACTAATCTTGAAACGTACGTTCTCAAATAACCTTAGCATTTGATTTTTCGATGTCCTTACCCCCAACTTTTGTGAGTTGGAATTAAGCAGCACTATTATGAGAGAGATTTTCTTTAAGTATTAGAAATAGCTTTAAAAATTTTTTAGTACTTCATATCTAATGAGTTCAGTATGCGGCAAAGTAATTTATTTTACTAAGCCTTTTATATAATGTAATAATTTGAATTCGCCTTGAATGGTCCCTTTGCATACTGAACACTTGTGAAATGATTAATAATTAATTAATTTTGCCCTCAATTGTTGAAATTATAATTAATCTCCCTCTGATTAATGCTTCGGATTTTACCGAAATAAGCATAGTGTTTGATGATTTTAACCGCTGGGGGAAAGGGGAGAACAGAGATTCTTCGCTTGCTTATTTGAATTTGTGTGGCACTGTTAGTTACGAGCAGATCTCGAAGGGTATGTTCTTATTTTCAGTGTTTCCAAATCCAAACCAAGGAATTTCTGAGCTGATGATAGAAGTGTTGTTTTGACTAATCTTGAAACGTACGTTCTCAAATAACCTTAGCATTTGATTTTTCGATGTCCTTACCCCCAAACTTTTGTGAGTTGAATAAGCAAGCACTATATATGAGAGAGATTTTCTTTAAGTATTAGAAATAGCTTTAAAAAAGTTTTTTAGCTGCTATTTCTAATGAGTTCAGTATGCGGCAAAGTAATTTATTTTACTAAGCCTTTTATATAATGTAATAATTTGAATTCGCCTTGAATGGTCCCTTTGCATACTGAACCTTGGTGAAATTGATTAATAATTAATAATTTTGCCCTCAATTGTTGAAATATAATTAATCTCCTCTGATTAATGCTTCGGATTTTACCGAAATAAGCATAGTGTTTGATGATTTTAACCCACGCGGGTGGAAAGGGGAGAACAGAGATTCTTCGCTTGCTTATTTGAATTTGTTGGCACTGTTAGTTACGAGCAGATCTTCGAAAGGTATGTTCTTATTTTCAGTGTTTCCAAATCCAAACCAAGGAATTTCGAGCTGATGATAGAAGTGTTGTTTTGACTAATCTTGAAATGTACGTTCTCAATAACCTTAGCATTTGATTTTTCGATGTCCTTACCCCCAAACTTTTGTGAGTTGAATTAAGCAAGCACTATATATGAGAGAGATTTTCTTTAAGTATTAGAAATAGCTTTAAAAAAGTTTTTTAGCTGCTATTTCTAATGAGTTCAGTATGCGGCAAAGTAATTATTTTACTAAGCCCTTTTATATAATATATATATATATATATATATATAATATATATATATATATATATATATATACATACATCATACATACATATACATACATACATACATACATACATACATACATACGTACATACATACATTCATACATACATACATACATACATACATACATACATACATACACCCATGCATGCATGCATGCATACATACATACATACATACATACATACATATTTGCGTTGTGTGTATATATATATATATCTGTGTGTAAATATATACACACACACGTGGCGGCAGTCAAATGACTGAAACAAATAAAAGGGTGCTCATTTTCATGCGACACAAGAATATTTTGTGGTTTTTGTTATTTGTTGCACTTTCGTAAGTCAAATTTCTCTGTCATCCTGTTTTCTCTGTCATCCTTTTCTTGTGTATGTCGATAAATGAAATATCAAAACATCGCAGCATTTCATATTATGAGAAGAGGTGCCTTGTAGTATCTATTTCGGTTTGTTTTGTCCTTTATTGAAATACTGCTTGGAGTCACAGGCAAAATTGTTTCGGCGAACGATTAAAATTGTAATCGGTTTGGCATATCCTTAAGCAAGTGCTAATCTATATTTAGTTGGTTATTTGCCATACCAGCACACCCACTAGCGAGAAGAAGCCAAGTGATTTCCAACTGTCGTGATATTACTCAAGAAATATCACGTACAAACGTACACATACGCAGGAATACACACACAGACACATACAAAGACATACACACACACAAATAGACGCAAACACACACACACACACACACACACACACACACACACATACTGGCAACCAGTTCTAATGGGAAGTAAGTTCGTTTCAACGAATCTAGTGGTAATCAAATTTATTTCATGAGGATCAAATTGCTTGCGTATATTTTAATTAAGCAAAGCCTACTTGATCAAACCCGCCCCCTACATCTCCGGTAACACACATATAATTAGTGTTGGTGCTTGTGTATTCGTGCAATTTCAACATCGATATGTATGACGTCGTTGTATCGAAACTATAATACTAGTGATTATGAATGCAACGCACTAGCGACTGAGGCCCTGAACCTCCACGCAAACATACATACAAGCATACATACATACATACATACATACATACATACATACATACATACATACATACATACATACATACATACATACATACGTACGTACATACATACATACATACATACATACATACATACATACATACATACATACATACATACATACATACATACATACATACATACATACGTGTTCTTCTTCCACTTTTGATTGTCCTGTCGGTATGAAATGTACTGTTGTTGGATAACACATTATATTTATGTGCGAATTGTTTGGGTGTGGCAGAAAAGGAAGTTGTTGTGGTAGGAGAACAGACACGACGAAAGCCTGCTCAAGTTGATCAATGGTGATAGTTTCCTGCATACGCTGAATGCTCAAAGCCATAGAAATTGGTTCAGCTTTTAAAACATGGTATGGGCCACAATAAACGTCTATCAAGTGTTCGTACAAATACGTGAGTCAAGTTACTGATAGTGGGTTGAATAAAAGTTATTCGACTGAGGTTTTGTTCTTAATGCCGGTATCTCCGTCATGTACTTTCGCAGCTGATGAATATTGTTGGTTAGGACTAATAATTTGTAGGTAAGTGGTATTTCGTTATGCAACAATAATATACAATAAAGTATATTAACTGCGTTTATAAGTAAATACCACGTTCTACTACGTTAGCATATGCTTTTTACATTATTTTGTCAAGGTTATTTGTAAAGATATTTCATAACAATTATAGCTAGCACTGATTGTTTTCTACAAAGTTTTGTAGTTGTAAACAATGTGATCGTTGACAAAAATAGGTAATGAGTGTGTGCGCCTTTCATCAGTACTCATCTAACCCATTCTCGACTCGAAAACATTTCTTATATAGCCACCGCATACAACGGTGTTAAGTTATTGGATATACCAATCTACATATTAAACACATTCCAGGAGCTGGTACGTAAAGACTAATGATTTGTAGGAACGTATTTTGCTATGCTAACAATATATAATAAAGTATATTAAATGCTTTTATGAGTCAATACCACGTTCTTGGTAACTTGTAGCCATTTTTATTTGACCAGTCATTTTATGTGACGAACCATACAGTAATTCTACCAAAGAGTAACCTAGGTCTTCCTTAACAGTGGCACATCATCTCAAGAACACAATCTTCAGGGCATGTAACCCGCTATTGGAATCGAAATATGATAGTAAAGCTGTTTTCAACTGTCGATAAACGACATTCAATCATTCCGTTAGTGGTAAGCAAAGTTAAATAGGTCGGCAAAAAGACTGGATTCGAACGGACGACTCAAGTCAGTCAATATTTTCATAATAATGCACCAGATGACATTTATTCAAAATGTAAACAGGGCGATTTATAACTGCAACAAAAACAGAAAACAAAGCAGCAACATCTTTGAACAAAGTAGAAACATTTACTTTGAATTCTTTGTGAATATGTCAATAACAGAACATAACACTAAGAATTCAAAAGTTGTATCACCACCGATATAGTTCAAGTTTTTCTTAGAAACCGACATAACACGAAAAAGAAATAATGATATACATAGAAAGGTTCGAGTGAAAGAAAGATTTATTTTTTTTAAATAAGACATTGATGCGACGGTTATAAATGACAGTTTTTTAAACATACATTTATCTTTTCGCTATTCCATCTCTATTTTCGTTAACACAAAACGAACAATGGTGTTAAGAAAAAGACAAAACTGAACGTTTGAACATGTATTGTTGTAGCAAATTTATCAATCTCTCCCTTTCCCTACCAATCAATCTAGCTAGCTACTTAGCTACATACATACCTAACTACTTATGTATCACAATTTCTAATAATATAGACATTCTCTTTTTTTCCTCTTTCCCTCTCTTTCTCCCTTTTCTCATGTGTTTTCCCTTTCTAGTTTTCACTGATTCCATTATCCATGTTTCATTTCTATATTTGCTTCCCTTTGTCACCTTCCATCCTCTTTCTATATATATTTTTCTACATTAGAGCTATAACTTTTCTTAAATGGCGTAGGCCTGACACACAACGAAAACAGACAAAAACAGGAAGAATGTAATAATAATAATTATTATTATTATTATTATTATTTTTATCATCATCATCATCATCACCATCACCATCACCATCACCATCATCATCATCATCATCATCATCATCATCATCATCATCAACAACATTATTATTATTATTATTATTATTACAATAATAATTCCCTAATGCAGTACCAGGCAGTGGCTCTCGTGGCTTCTCATCTTAACCGATTGGAAGTGTTATCATGTACATTGTTTTGTCTTGGTATAAAAGATGGGCTACTGTAAATATTCTGTTCAACATCACATATTTGCTTGTCGGTTGTTTCACCTTTACCAGTTGAGCATGTCCCTTAGTGGCTGATGATATGTGCATCTCTGATCACGAGCAGAAGTAGTGGCGGAGCATTATAGCCATGTATTGAGAAGAATTCTATGGGGTTTGGATAATTCACCTCTGGAAACATGGTTGTTTAGTTCAACATACTTAAATAACCCTTAATCAAGGACATTTTCAGTGTGATGGACTACCTTACACGAAGAAAAATTTTAACTATCCTTCACCTGCAAGTTCATGCGCTGTTAATCTTGATATGAGATCACCATGTCGCGCACATATGGTTGTGATGTATGTGCCTAGTGTACACTGATCAGACGGGGAGTCATGCTGAATATATTGCGCTTCGTATGTTTTATCCCAGTGTCATTTTGATGGCATGCACTGCTCTCATACTCAACAACAACAACAACAAAAATAATAATAATAATAATAACAATAATAATAATAATAATAATAATAATAATAATAATAATAATGATAATAATGATGATGATAATAATAATATATGTATGTATGTATGTATGTATGTATGTATGTATGTATGTATGTATGTATGTATGTATGCATGCATGTATGTATGTATGTATGTATGTATGTATGTATGTATGCATGAATATACATATAGTAAGACAAGAGATGTAATATCCAAGCAGACACCAAATTTCTCTATGTAAGATGCCAAAGCATGTTTCTTCAGATAGTACGTTTAATAGTAAATTTCCTTTAACTCCCATCCGATGTTACAGATATATCCTGTATATATATATATATATATATATATATATATATATATATATATATATATCTATATATATAGGCATATACATATACACACACACACACATATATATATATATATATATATATATGTGTGTGTGTGTGTGTGTGTGTGTGTGTGTCTATATGCATGCATGTATCTAGAATGGTGAAACGTAGCACACTAATTGATATGTATGAGGAAAATAAGATAAAATAGAAAATGCTAAAATGAACATTTTAGTACCGGTTTTAGACTTTTAGACTTTTCCAATTTGGAACAAAGCATAAAATAAACAATCAAATAGTGAAAAAATTTTAATGAAATCGTTTTTTAAAAATATATTCGCCGAGGAAGTAGTCGGTGAAGAAGAAGAAGAAGACGGGCGTGGTATTATAGTAGTAGACTGTTCGTGGGATCTTCTTAAATGGTCAGTGATCTAAAAGTGACCTCTTGTGGTTGTAGCATTAGTGAGTGGAATTCTGAATAAATTCAAAGGTAGTCATTTTTCTGAATATATAGTTTTCAATATTTGCGTGGGTTTCAAGGCGACATGCAGGCAGAAACGTTAGCACACCGAGTAAAATGCTTAGCGGTATTTCCTCTGTTTTTATGTTATAAGTTCAAATTCTGGCGAGGTCGACTTTGCTTTTCGGGATCGATGAATTAAGTACTGGTTGCGTACTAGGGTCGATCTAATTGACTGAAGCCCACCCCAAAAATTTCGGGCCTTTTGCCTAGAGTAGAAAAGAACATTTGCGTCGGTTTTATTCAAAGATCCTTGTAGCAATGGCATCTGTAGTGGAAGCATTCAAAATGTGGTTTATAGTTTGCAATAAAATATGATTCTTTGCTAATGCGCTGACTATAGGTTGCATTGCTTCTGAATTTATAGCGGGGGATGTGGAATTCTGAAGTTCGGTTGAAGATTGCAGTGATGAGAAAAGTTTATTAGACAGGATGCATTCTAAGACTGAAATGTTGGTATACACAACATATGAATCGCATAATCGATTCACTGTGGGAGAAAATTGCCTTGAATATTAGGGCGGAAGAGTTTAAATAGGAGATTTAAAAAATAGGCTGGCTGCTAGTAGGAGATTTTCAGCTTGATAGCTAGTTTGAACCAAATCATTGTTCTCTATACCTTCTATTTTGAAATACTTCAGGAAAAAGCTGTTTATCATTGAATATTTATGCACTGGGACAAAAGAAATTTAATGAAATGTGTTCATCTAGGATTGTAATTATATTTCGTTATGGTTGATGTCCGAATATGTATATATATATATATATATATATATATATATATAAAGAGAGAGAGAAAGAGATTGAGAGAGAGAGAGAAGTACAGAAAATGAAGTATTCTCAGACTATATATATATATATCTCTTTCTCTCTCTCTCTTTTTTCTTTTTCTACTTGTTTCAGTCATTTTTGACTGCTGCCATGCTGGTGCACCGCCTTTAATCGAGCAACTCGACTCCGGGACTTATTCTTTATAAGCCCAGTACTTATTCTAACGGTCTCTTTTGCCGAACCGCTAAGTAACGGGGACATAAACATACCACATCGGTTGTCAAGCAATGCTAGCGGGACAAACACAGACACACAAACATACACGCACATACATATATATATATATATATACATATATACGACGGGCTTCTTTCAGTTTCTGTCTACAAAATCCACTCAGAAGGCTTTGGTCGGCCCGAGGCTATAGTAGAAGACACTTGCCCAAGGTGCCACGCAGTGGGACTGAACCCGGAACCATGTGGTTGGTAAACAAGCTACTTACCACACAGCCACTTCTGCGCCTATAAAAACGAAAATGTAGAACCTACCTCCGAATTACCTACATAATCTGAGAATATTTCATTTTCTGTAGTTTATCTTCATACGTAGGAAGGCGAGTGTTGATTCATATTACTGTTGATAATTTTCTGGTATATAAGGAGGATTCGTATCTTAAAATTTAAATTTTAACATTTAAGATGTTTTAAATTTTAATTTTGGTACTCTTAAAAATGTAGCTTAATCTTATACATGGACCATGCTCTGATATCCTTTGTTGAAAATAATTTAGAAACTAATTTGTGATCCTCTCATTGTGAGTTTAGATAGTGCGGATTTCGACTCAGTCTTGTAAACTACTGGTGTAAAAAGAAATGCCACGTAGTTGTGCCCAGGATTCGTTGCCTGGTGAGAAATTGCGAGCCACGTGATTTCGGGTTCCATTCCCATTGCGTGGCATTTAGGATAATATGTGTGTGAGTGTGTCTGTGTGTGTGAGTGTGTCTGTGTGTTTGAGAGTGTATGTCTGTTTGTGTTTGCGTTGGTCCCCCACCACCGCTTGACAACCAGTATTGGTTTCTTTAAGTCCCGTAACTTAGCTGTTCGGCAAAAGGGTGCGATAGAATAAATACCAAGCTTTTAAAAAAAAACTACTGGGGTTCGAATCATTCGATCCTTCAAGGCGTTTCCCCAGCATGGCTGCACTGATATGATGGAAACAAGTCAAAATGTCAAAATGATACTGCGCAGCAATTTCCTCAACTGGTTGCTCTTCCAGTTTATGTGGCTTTGTGATCATGTTAATACGTATTGCATTATTTATTATTTGTTAGATTTGATAGTATTCCTAGATTAGGAATAAATCCATTGAAACTTCTACCTGCTTGATGTCGGCCTTGTTTCAGATTTAGAGATCATGACAGAACGAAATCCCAACATTCCACATCAATAAATGCATTGCGTTTAGTCGAAGTGATTGATAAAGGAAGATGGTGGAAAAGTTAACATTTAATCTGACGAATTCGACCTTTGTTTAGAGAATTTCTTTTTACATATACATTTACCCCTTAAAAGAATGTAATGTATTGTTTCTGTCAAAATATTAGATAAATTAGTTTTCTTATGAATTAAAATTAGTTTTAGGATACAGTGTTCGTTACAGCCAAAAGTATTTCTATAATACTGTTTTGTTTTCTGTGTTAAATTTTTTCCACATCAATAATATCGTTGTATAACATGTATTAAACAAGAGATTATCAATAACTGTATAAATTAATATAACCAATAGAAAATTTCATACAATAGTCCAGTACACAGAAACACACTGAGACACACACAGATCCACACACGCAGACAAACACGTACAGACACACACACACATACATACACACACAAACGCACGCACACACACATACATATATAAATATATCCTTGGCAGGACCAATAAAATAGTATGTGAGCATGCGAATAATTTCTAACACAGAAACAAAATACATATTCAATGTGTGTGAGTGTGTGTGTGTGTGTGTGTGTGTGTGTGTGCAATGTAGAGATGTATTGCCAAAAACGATTAAAGATTCAGGATAACTTGCGGCCTTTGTTCTGATACTCTCCCTGCTTAGTTCGAATACAGCCGAAGCTTTTTACGTCGTCATTTACATTACCTCAATCTTAATATCTTACACAGAGATAGTTTTTTATGTTTTCACATAAACTTTTGAAGTCTAAGCTGTGTGCTTTTGGAGCGATGAATAATTGAAGGAGTTTGCGTATCTCTACTTTAGTCATATATCAGCGACTTTCTTCCTTTTCTTTACTGTTTCCGCTCTTTTCTTAATGGCTACTTAGTATTGTAATCTTCATAAACGAAATAAAAGAAATTACATTTCGAGCTTTTGTTACAGGCGAATTCTGTTAAGCTAACTTTAAACAATCTCTTGTAGTTAACGTTCAAGCAGTATGGATTGTCTTTGCCTTTTAATCATCTTCATTCTCTTCCTTCAGTAAGAAGATACTAAATTAGTTTTCAGTAAGATGACAACATATGAAAGAGTTTCCTGTATTGTCCTCAATGATCAATCGAAATTTTCATTTGTAAAATTCAAAACATTTTATATAACAAAGAAACGACTTCATAAATAAAGTGAATATTTAAATTAAGTCATTTTTATTGAAATAAGTGACTCCATTAAGATTGTTGCTAAAGTTTGTTTCAAATTTTGCTACAAGGCCTGCAGTTTCGATGGAAGAGGCACATCGATTACATATCAACCTCTTGACATGATGTAAGGCAAAGTTGAGTTCGGCGGGATTTGAACTCAAGAAAGTAAAGACGGACGAAATACCGCTAAGCATCATGCCCGGCGCGATAACAATTCTACCTTCTAATCGCCTTAACTGTTTACGAATATTGAATGCTGGTTACTTGATGAAACAAATATTTTGCATGAATATACACTCATTGATGATAGATAGATAGATAGATAGATAGATAGATAGATAGATAGATAGATAGATAGATAGATAGATAGATAGATAGATAGATAGATAGATAGATACATCGTATGTGTGTGTTTGTGCGTGTGTGTGTTTTCGTATGTACCAATGTAATATTAGTTTCAAATTTTGACACAAGGCCATCCATTATGGGGGAGTAAGTGAGGTGATTACATCGACTCAAATGCTGAAATGGTACTTGTTTTATCAACCCCGAAAGGCAAATTCAACCTCGGCGGAACGAAATGACAGATGAAATACAACTGATTCTTTTTGCCTGGCGTGTTTATTATTGTGCCAATTCTCAGCCATATGTGTCAAAGTAATATTGACAGGATCGCTCTACACTGAGCTACACATGCCTGGCGCTGTTCGGCGACAAACGAAGAAAAAATAACTGTTTTCGAACGACTCCAATGCGCGGAAGGACTCCGACACTCTACTTGGAAATCCGTAATCGGTTACCTGATATAAGAGCCTGCAGCTCGGACAACATGTTTTATACAACTGCAACTCTACAAGAGTTACATCCTCACATTACTAATGGTGTCTTTTAATTTGCAGGTATATCCGTGATTAACTGGAAGATTTTATGAAATAACCTTTGAAAAATCCCATTATAAAGCTGACAAATGTATATTTGAACTCTAAGACAGATCTCTTCTCATTCCAAAATCTGACACGATTTTACAGGTTAAATAGAGATGCCGTGGAGAATAATTAAATAATTACGCCTATAGTTCGCACTCACACCTTTGTCATATCTTATGCTATGTTTAATTCGGGCTGTGAAATGACATTACGTTTTCACGCGTCTCTGAGGTTAATTACCGATACGGTAGTACAGTCAATCGAACTACTGCATGCTCGCACTCGAAAGCGACGGAGGATTTATTAACCTTGGCCGTACAACTGCAAAGTTAGAACTCTCTGTGGGGTATTGTACAGTTATTGTAAGCGAAAATGTCAGTCGGTTACACTCCACTCATACGTAATAAAGCAGACCTATTATGGTGAACACCATGTCATTTTAATTTATATTGGTAAACAATATCCTTTTGTTCATGCTGAGTCTAAGATTGAAAGGTGTGGTTTTAGCGATATTTGCTGCTATTTCTAACAGAGTGATTAAACTCATAGAGACTCTTTTGTTATCACTAGTAATAAATGTCATTAGTTTTTGGCCCTGCATCATACAATTAAGACCAGTGCAGAGTAAGTCGCTTTTAATATCCGTTCGTCTGAATTATGGGATATGAATAACAAAAGCGTGAACAGTCGCCACCAATCAGTTATGTCTTTATATTGTACATTATAGTGGTATTAATCACTTTATTAGCTATCTTAGTAAATTAAATAAGCGCCAAACATTGCTAAAAATAATCAATTTATACATACATACATTGATACACACACGCACACATGTGCTAAAAATGCGAATGTTTTTTAATATTCCAATAAATGATTATGACAATGCTAATGGTCATTTGAACATTTAATACAACTGACTATATAAATGATAATAAATAGATTTCAGCAGCTAACGACAAATATTAATGTTATATTCAAAGTATTAATTAATCACAGTAAATATGACATTTATTTCAGTGTTGCGAGAGGAAACGATGATAAAACTTCTGTTGAAGCAGCTGGCTGTATCTGATGCAAAATCATTCATGATGTATATGAGACGTATGTAATGTAGTTGGAAGAACATGAATATTTTAAAATTATGTTGAAATTCTATACTATAAAAAAACCATTAATCTGAACTTCGCAATGGTGCAGATGGTGGCATTCCGTCGGTTACGACGACGAGGGTTCCAGTTGATCCGATCAACGGAACAGCCTGCTCGTGAAATAAATGTGCAAGTGGCTGAGCACTCCACAGACACGTGTACCTATATATACGGGAAATAAGAAAACGGAGCGGATATAAAATCGAACAGACTTCAGCCAGTGAAAACATTCAAGTATGTCTATTTATTCAATAGTAAAGGATAAATACACTCACACGTATGAGGTATACAGATTAGCGAGTGGAAACAGCTGGTAACTGCATAGACAAGTGTGTGAATACATATAAGTATATAAAAGCAAATGAGCAACTGGGCAAATGAGTTACCAGCTTTTTCCACTCGCTAATCTGTATAACTCATGCATGTGAATGCATTCATACTTTACAATTGAATAGATAGACATACTTGAATGTTTACTGGCTGATGTTTCTCCACTATATATCCTCTTCGTTTTCATATTTGCCGTATAAATCATGCGTAAATCACTCTTTTACCCCTGCCCAGATATAATACTCAATTGCGAGATTGCCATTCAATAACTAGCACTTGACTAACTATGAATAATTGGGTACACTACCAGCAGTATATTACATAGGTACTATCCCTTAATTGGTTTATCAATATCGAACTCACAGAGAAATATATATATATATATATATATATATATATATATATATGTGTGTGTGTATGTGTGTGTGTGTGTGTCTGTATATATACTGGAGACTGTTTTAGCTGAAGAATGGACAAAAATACCTTTAGAAACAATTCAAACTTTGTACGAGTCCATACCCCGTAGAATTTAAGCTGTATTTACTGCCAAAGGCGGTCCTGCCGTATATCAAAATAAAGTGGTTTGAAATTTTAAGGTGTTTCCATTTTCTCCAACCTCTGTACATATATATATATATATATATATATATATATATACATATATATATATATAGATGTGTGTGTCTGTGTGTGTGTGTGCGTATGTGTGTGTGTTTGTGTGTGTGTGTGTGTGTGCGTGTGTGTGTGTGTATAGATATGACTGATTTCCATGTAGTTTACGTTTGCCAAAATTCACTCACTAGTCCTTTACTAGTTTGGATCTCTAGTATAAGGCATTTACCCAATGTTCCGTACATGCATTTCCAAATCGATTACCTTTTCATATCTTTAATATATTTCCCTTGTCTATGAGAGTTTCTAACAGTTTCTAACTACTTGCTTTCTACTCTAACTAGCAAGAAACTTTTCATATATATAACCTTTACCGCCAGCTCAGTCTAATAAACAATTCATCCCATTTGCTTACATAACTTATTTCCCTTACTTCACTTTTTTGTAAATATATAAAGACTGAAGTAGCTAGATTCGGAAAGTCATTTCTTGAGAAGAACAATTGGATGATTTATTCTTATGTCCAGTGACCCTATTGAAAATGTCAGAAATCAAGAACTCCATATTTTTAGCTACGCTAGTCTATAATATTTGATCATTATAAGGATGTCATTTTCTTGTTTCTTTCAGTTTATCGGTTTCTTTTTGTATGTATTTCTTGTTTCAGACTCGTTTAGTTATTTATATGTATCTTGTAATAAAGATGTGATGAGATGAGAAGGTCGATGAATAGCAAAAAGAATAGAGTGCTGAGATAAATGACTTTTGATATTTCGTTCATTCAATTTACATTAAAAGTTCAACCCGGCCTGGAGTTAACTTTGTCTTACAATTTCTGGATACAGAAGAATGATGATGAAAAAATAGATTCTAATTTTTGGCACAAAGCAAGCTGATATTTTTCGGTTGGGTGGGGCTTAGTGGATAACATCTATCCCCAGTGCTTGACTGATGCTAACTTTATAGATCCACAAGGAGAAAACCAAAGCTAATTCTGGATGTAATTCAAGTCAGGACGTAAATATCCGGAAGAAATACCTTAATGTATTTCGTTTGATATTCTGATGCGTCTTCCAATCCATCGGCCTTAATAATAATTATGATTTATTATTTAGATGCGAGGTCAGCAAGTTTCAGGTGAGTGGTTTCACGATAACACTGACCCCACTACACTTTACTAACACTTGAGGGATCAAAGGCAATTTCGAACCCATATTTGTTTTCAAAGATAAAAGTCCCGGAAGAAATTTCCCAAATATTTTGGTTCGACTTTCTGTCACTTCTGGCAATCTAACACACTTCATAATACTAATAATAATATGTAATAAGGGCACAGAAATACAACTTTAGATATGTGTAATTGCTAATAAATTCCATACCAGTAATTTAGCAAAATTTCGTTTTAGCGGTATGGGAAAGATGAAAAGCAAAATCAGTTTGGTGAAATTCAAACTCTGAACATTTTGAGCAGGGCATAATACTGGAAAGTAGTTTACCCACCGCTCTTGCGATTCTAACAATCTACCCGCATTAGGTAATTCCGAATTTGATGTTATTCCAGTCGCTGCATCTACTGATTCTATTCTTGTCTCTTTATCAATGGCTCTTGGCGCAGTAATATATGTTGCTGCTGTTGGTAGCATTATATCTTTTGCTGATGGTATTGGGGCAGATGTTGTTACTCCTTTTTGCACACGTTGCTGATGTGTTGTTTTACATGATTGTCGTTGCAGCGTTGATGTCACCTACAGGAGGTATCTTCCATTGTTGGCTATGTAGGAAGAAATCTGTTTGAAATTTGTTGGCTATGTGGGAAGAAATCTGTACTTTATAAGGGGCAGCTGGTCTTGTGCTCGTCACAATGTTTCGCAGCATCACACTATTCGGCAAGGATTATATCTGGTTTCCTTTCTATTTGCTCCTGTTGAACATGGAGAAGAGCTTCCAGTGTGATTCCAGAACAATCCTCCTGCCTCGACAGCTCACAACCAAGAAGTATCGTACCCTTTTTTGAAAACTAGCTCGAATCCATCAGAGATCCAACTGGGAGAATCATCAGAACACTTAACATGTCAGTTTGTCTACAATATGAGAAGAACTCAACATTCTCTCAGTTCCAGCAGGGCGAGGTGCGTTATTCTTAAATAGGAATTCGACCTGAAATGTTTTACACTGGATAAGGACCGGATGTCTTTCTAAAACTTATAGTGAGCGATCTGCTTGTAAGTCACTTGTTTGTAATTCACTTGTTTGTAATTCACTGTTTTCAGACTACGACATTTTATTGACAGATATTGATGTGTCTTTCCCGCAGCTGCAGCTGGAATTTTTGGTGGCATACTACACACTTTGGTCCTGGCAGTAATGATGTATTTGAAAAATGAATTAAGATGTCGTTGCTAATAAATTTGAGGTCGGCAAGAAAAACCTGTTACTAACCTCTTCACACATCCTATTAGCGTGCGTATGTGTTGTGTGGACGCCCCCAGACGATGACGTAGGCTAGCCCGATACGTAGATATAGAGGGAGAAGCCTAGACGTCAGAAGAGCAGGAGCAGAGTGAAGTGGAGTAGCGGTCATCCGAACGTGCGGCATAATAGTATGTTTATGTAACGCCTTGACTTTAAACCTAAAAAGAGATAAGATTAAAAATTTTGAAAAGAAAAATCCTATGGAATTACATTTGCTCTGCCTCATCTTTATACTGTGCAGTACTGATGACGCAAAAAACAGCTTAAACAAATAATAAGAAAATAGTAGGAGACGCAATGAATGAGATTCAAAATAAACCAACAATAATAATAATAAGGATTTCGAATTTTAGCACAAGGCCAGCAATTTGGGAGTAGGAGATGAGTCGAATACGTCGACCCCAGTACTCAATGGTGCATGTGCTTAGTGTACCCTTATCAGAAGGGTAGTCATGATGGGTATACTGGGCTTCGTATATTTTACCCCAGTGTCACTTTGATGGTATGCACTGCTCTCTCACTCAATAATAATAATAATTATTATTATTATTATTATTATTATTACTTTTTTTTTCTTCTTTCAAATTTGCTTCCATTTCTTGCCGAGTGTCTTCCCGACTCCTAGGGCAAAGAAACTCATAGTATGCATTGGTAGGCCATTAAACCAAACTCAGTAGTTCGTTCATTTTTTTTTTTTTTTTTCTTTTAAAGTTAAATTAAAATACATGAGCAGCAACAGTTCTCACATCGACAATGCTCTTCTCAATACGTGTGATGTACCAGTATTATTATTATTATTATTATTATTATTATTATTATTATTATTATTATTATTATTATTATTATTATTATTATTATTATTATTATTATTATTATTATTATTATAGATATGCCTCTTAACTGATACGAAAGTACCTACTGATAGAAACATCTCAGCAAAGAAATTTGAAAAGCTCTCGAAATATAAGGACTTTGAGATTGAGATACCTAAGACGTTGCAATTTAAAAAAAAAACATCCCAGATGTTGTAGGTGTAATGGGAATGACCAAGAAAGGTACAGATAATGTTAGTGACCAGATCTCTAGGAAACCAACAATCTATGAGACTCAAGAAATTGTGTTGACCTCAACCGCACACATTTTGAGGAAGTTTCTCTCCCTCTAATATATAAGTGCATTAGGTGTCTTGTTGAGACCTGGTCGGAAGATGAAATAAAATGCAAATGAATCGGAAAAGGAAAATAATAATGATGATGATGATAATATTCTAGGACAAGAATAGCATACAACCTAGTTTAGTGCATCTCCAGAAAATAGCACTATTAGGGACATCTAGGATACATAGTTCTTGGTATTTAATATTACTTGTAGCACGCCGTTAGGATTTCTTTCTCAACAATCTAATGCGCGTAAATGAAATAATAACTCTTTTTTTATTACGAACGCATGGCCTGAAATTTATGGAGTGGGTGTTTATCGATCACATCGACCCCAGTGCTCGACTGGTACTTATTTTATTGACGACAAATGGATGAAAAGCAAAACCGAATCAGTACGTAAAGCCGCACGAAATACCGTTATGCATTTGTATCGGCATTCCAACGAATCCACCATCTCGATACCTTACTACTACTACTACTACTACTACTACTACTACTACTACTACTACTACTACTACAGCTGCTGCTGCTGCTACTACTACTGCAACTGCTTATGCTGAGGCGGTGGCTAGCCTTTTACATTGATCCCAGTACTGGACTGATATTAATTCTCATCGAGTCCTAAATAGTAAAAGGCAAAGTGGACTTAAGCGTGATTTGAATACAGTGCGTAAATGCAGCGAAGCACTTCGTCAATATAAGCGAACTCGCTTATGTAGCTATTATTTGCAATGTAAGCATAAGGCCTGACATTTAATAGTGAGAAATTAATTCGTTACCTGGGTTCCTGTCCTTGACCGATACTTTATATTTTTTCTACTCTAGGCACAAGGCCAGAAATTTTGTGGGAGAAGCCCAGTCGATGAGATCGACCACAGTACGCAACTGGTACTTAATTTATCGACTCCGAAAGGGTGAAAGGCAAAGTCGACCTCGGTGGAATTTGAACCCAGAACGTTAACACGGACGAAATACCTATTTCTTTACTACCCACAAGGGGCTAAACACAGAGAGAACAAACAAGGACAGACAAACGGATTAAGTCGATTATTATCGACCCCAGTGTGCAACTGGTACTTAGTTAATCGACCCCGAAAGGATGAAAGGTAAAGTCGACCTCGGCGGAATTTGAACACAGAACGTTCACACGGACGAAATGCTGTCAAGCATTTTGCCGGGCGTGCTAACCTTTTCTGCCAGCTCGCCGCCTTAAAGAAAAATCGTCTCCACGCAGAGGGACTTGAACAAGCGACCCTCAGATTTCATTACTTGACAGTTCTTAAAAGTCTCATGATCTATCCACTGAACTATGAGGGCTGACTTGACCGATACTTTATTTATTAAACCCCAAACCAGGACAGGCAAACCTGCCCTCGATGACATTTGGGCTCACATTAAATAAATACAAAGTGCTTTGTCTGACGTTCTCATGGTTAATAATTGGATTATTTTCTTACAGCAGATTTAAAGTCACATTTTTGTGGAGACGAGGGGACTGATCGTCGATTACATTCAAGCTATGATATCTCGTAGTTTTTAAATGTAAAACTACTAAACGGTGCAGTGATCTAACGATTAGGCTTTTCTAAATTCTCTCATTTTACTGTTAATAATAATAGCAATTATTGATAATAGTAAATTAATAAAACATAAATATATATTGATGAACATTAAATATTTAATGTTCTTAATATATTTTATTAAAATATGCTCATAGAAGATTATTAATATATGAAAGAGTTAAAATGTTAAGCAGGATATATTAGATGTGAAAATAACCTGAAATAAATAAAATGAAATGCCATCTATTTATATCCTTATTCTTTTCCAATCACTTTCTTTCTATCTGTCTCTCTTTACCGTTTCTTTCTCTTAGCATCCTATCTAATTAATTGACAATATCGATAATGTAAACCAAAATTTATAGACGTAATTACCAACATTCTTATATTTTTTATGATTATTTACGTCAGTCTCTCTCAGCCGGAGTCCATATTAACACTTTGGCGGCCCCAAAGTCCATCCCCTCCTCACCGTGGTGGGAACGCTGGTAGTGTCAGAGCTATGCCGTCGGGAACTTCGGTTCCTGGTAGGGCCACCCAAGGCGGATTGGTCTGACACCGAGTGGTATTAGGGCCACAACCCGGCAGATGGGGCTCTGGTGGAAAACCTCGGAGTGTGTGTTTCGGCTCCTCGGTCGTTCTGTCCCTGCGTCTGCGGACAATCTCCGGCAAACAAGATGTCTCTACATGCGGGATTGTTGGGCACTGCTTGTGAAATCCACTTATTCCCACGAAACTTCTTCCAATGAAGAAGGCGATTCAACCCGCCCAGGGTGAATGTCGCCACAAGTACCAAGTAAGTATATTAACACTTGGGGTTCCATGTAAGGTTTTGTGGTTAAAATGTATCTGCCTCAAATTGGTTATACTTCTAAAATAGACAAATATTTTCATTTCCTTAACTTTCTAATAACATTTAATTATTATAGGAGACTTTAAATATCAAAAGTCTCTGCTGGTTCAGCAGAGTAAATCAGAGCGCAAGAGGGTCGATACGTAAAAAAATAGTTAAGAAACACTGATTTAGACTATTCTATGTTTTAAGTCATTCACGATTTCAAAGATAAGAGGTTTAAGATAAATATAGCCACTGTTTGTAGCTCTTCCGC
>NC_042999.1:147456236-147503736 GCF_006345805.1 Octopus sinensis
AAAAAAGAAAAAGAGGGTTCTAGTTATACAGAAGAATTAGTAGACGGCAAGTCTGGTTTTAATTTGCAGGCATCTAGGAACTAGAGGAGAATATTATTCCTTGACCAGTAAAACAGCTAAATTATTGCTAACGTGACGCCGTTGAAAGCAGCTATGAATTTAAAGAGAATCTAAAGAGATAACAAGGTCAGGGGTATAGGGGTCAAAGGCTAAAATCAAAAGAAAATACTTTAGGAAAATCTAAGTATAATCTTATCAAAAAGTCATTAAAATTTATTTATTTAATTTATTCGTTTTACTGTCTTAAGGAGTTGCCGTTATTATTCATACATTGACGGACTACAGGTCAAATCTTAGAAGATCATTTACAAGGTGTTAGGGAATTGTCTATCATAATGAAGATATTCATACTATCATCGAGGGAGTAGCCTTATTTATTTAATTTTGAAATAGAATTATGAGGCTTTAGTAACTTATTATATTTTATTAAAGTTATGTTACTTAAATTAGATTAAGTTAAGAATTAAAAATTAAAAATTAAAATTAAGATTTAAAATTAAGATTTAAAATTATGAATTTGAAATTAAATAAAGCTTCAATTAAGCAGCGTATAAGTACTATTTATTTCCCTGCTCTCAAAAAACTGGTGCAGATATAAGGAAAAGATAACTGTAGTGTGAGAACTCTTAGTTATCTACTTAAAGCAGTGCTATACTAGTAAAAATCAAGTTATATCTATCTATCTATCTAGTTACGAATATTCTAATCATTTAAAATATTTTAAAGTCTTCAATTTAGCGTGGACACAAACTTGACCTAGTTCGATATGGTTATTCAATAAGTTTCTATGTTTTCTATGCTTTAGAATTTCATACGTCTCCATGGAGCATAGGTGGCAAACCAACCCTGCTATTTTTATACGGAATTGCTCTCCTAACTATTTCCCAATTAAGGTTATAATTATTGTTATTATTTTTGAGTTCCCAGATTTTGTTTGAAAGTGTGGTGGTACCAGCTTTATGACGTAATTTAAAAGACGAGGTGGTTTTCTAACTCTAGCTAGAAAATTAATTGTACATCCAATGTAAAAATATTTGTTATTCTCCGTGGATATGGTACATTTATAGATTACGTTATTTTCCCCGCATAGACCAGGTGCCGGGCATTTTGATTTTATTCTACACTTACACACAGGAGGAACAACTTCAGGTTTTGGATTATTCTTGGGTAGATGTCTTATGTTCCTATTATTTTGATTATCATGAGTATAATTGTCCTTATTGTTATTAATAGTTTTATAGTTGGTGCTGATATCTAAAGTATTGCTATTATTTATTGATCCTTCTGTTTCATCTTTTAGGTCTAAAGTCCTACCATGATTTTTTTTTATTATTGGTAATGTTACTATTATTGTTAGTCTTTTTATCCGACTGCATATTGTTGTTATAGATATCACTGATATTTTCATTCTCTGTATTTTCTCCATTAGCCTTATTTCTATTATTTCTATTATTAACATTATTACTTCTATTAATATCGGTATTGTTACTATTACTATTAATGTTAATGTTATTAGTCATTCTGTGGTTACTAATTTCACCCATGTTTTGATAGTTACTATTGCTGTTTTTATTGTTGGTAGTATTATTATAATTGCTATTGGTATTCATGCTGATATTATTATTTTTATTTCTATCTTACCTGGCTAGTTTAATGTTGTTATTATTAATCTTAGCTATTAAAGTGGACATATTTGGGAGGGTTGAATAAGAAATCCTAACTGTTTTCCTAGAAATAATTCTATGATATCTATGAGAGATTGGGAAATTTTTTCTAGAATTACTTTGAATTTGTTCTGTATATCCGATTGTATCGCACAGTTGAAAGGAATATTCAGCCATAATATATCTTTTTTATTAAATTTCCTTGAACTAGAATTAGGGTTCGTAGAATTATTACTATTCATCTCACCAGAGTTATTGTATTTATTACCATTATTTTTATTTTTATTTTTATTTTTATTTGTGTGCATCTTTGGTTTATCTACTTCGATATTATCCGAGTTACCTATGTTTTGGTCAATGCTTCTATTTGAATTGTTGGGCCTGTACGTTAGATTAGCGTTTACCGTTAATTTAATTCTACTTTTATTTCGGGCTTGGTCTGTATTGCTGCTTACGTGATTACTGATAACTTCTTTATTAGGAATACGTAAGTTTTCTTTATCAACGAATGTAATCTTTTGGTTGTATCCAGCCTTAGTTAACGCCGCATTATAATGCTCAGAATGGGAGTTAAATATATCCTTATTGGATGATAATTTTGAAATTCTTAATGAAATATTTCTTACTAAAGATTCAATTATATTTGGGGGATGATTTGATAAAAATATAATTAGCAATAAATTAGCTGTTTTACTGGTCAAGGAATAATATTCTCCTCTAGTTCCTAGATGCCTGCAAATTAAAACCAGACTTGCCGTCTACTAATTCTTCTGTATAACTAGAACCTCCTTTTTTCTTTTTTCTTTTCTCCTTTCTTTCCCTCTTTCTTTTCTTTCTCTTTTCTCTTTTTTCTTTTTCTTCTTCTTATTCTCTTTTTTCTTTTTTTCTTTTTCCTTTCTCTTCTCTTTAGTCTCCCCCCCCTTTTTGCTCCTCCTCCTTTATTTTCTCTCTTTTCCTCTCTTTCCTTCCCTTCTGTTCTTTGCCTCTCTAGAAAGCCCTTCAGCCTTTAAAAGTTAAATAGCTACAGTCTCTTGAAAATAGCAGTAATGTGATTAATGTGGCAAATACCTAATCATATAGCAAGAATTGATATCTACCTCATTGTGTTCAACCATTGATAAATTATCGTCTGTGAATATGAAATTCCTCTTCATTTCTCTGGAAATTTACATCTACACCATTGGAAATTGTGCACCTATCAAAGGATTAATTCACCCTCTCTGTAATGCTAATAAGCAGGAATTGATACCCACCTCGTTGTGATTAGCCATGGATAAATTTGTCGTCTGTGAGTATGTAATCCCTCCTCATATCTCTGGAAATTCATATGTACACTATGGATTAAGTCACCTTCTCTGTGATGCTATTAAAACTTTTTTTAAAATCTGTGATAAGACTGTACATCATCTTTAAAGAACTTTAATGAGCTTTGGAAATCTGTTTATGTTACTTAATTATCTACATTACTTCATGAGTATAGCCTCAACCACTAAGATGTCTAGAGAACTCACATGTATTTTAGCTGATGAGTACGGGACACGTTTATATGCTGCAATTTTTGCAACTTTTAATAAAGCCTGTCTTTGTATGAAACGATTGTACTAAAAACTTATCCATTCTTGTTGCTTCTTTCTCTCGTATATATATATTTATATATATATATATATATATATGAATATATATTATATTAAATTAGAGATAAAACCACTATTAGGCAAATGAAACAGTGAAAATCATAAACCAATACATAGAAATAAAATTAATTAATAAAAAATATAAAATAAAATTCAAAATTTAAAATATTTAAATTAAAGTAAAAATTTTAAAATTATTTAATATATATATATATTATATTATTATATATATATATAATATATATATATATATATATATGAACGTTCCACATATTAGAGGAGGTTCTTCGTAATAACAGTGTAGCACAAAAAAGCGCTGCATCACTGATCTGAAACAAGAAAAAAATATATATACATATATATATGCATATATATATACATATATGAATATATATATATATGAATATATATATATATATGAATATATATATATATATATATGAATATATATATATATATATATATATATATATATAATATATATATATATATATATATATATATATATATATATATATATATATATATATATATGATATATATATATATGAATATATATATATATATATATATATATGTCCCGCCACTTGCACGTTTATCTCACGAGCAAACTGTTCGGTAGATCGTAATATATATATATATATATATATATATATATATATATATATATATATATAGTAATCCATCGCCAGATAGTGGTTCACCTATTGCGGTTTGATATGTAAGCATATGAAGATGCCGCCGTGGCGTTGTTTTGCATTCATAATAAAAGAGATATGTATACCTTATAAATGTTTTTTTTAATATACAGCACAGTACTTAGCAGATTTTTACCTATCACGGGTATTACGTTCCAAAAACCCCCGCGATAGTCGAGTTCATAAACATACATATATATATATATATATCGTCAATTTTGATGGGATCGCACTAGTTGGAGGAAAGGCAACATGGAAGGATTGTGGAGAGGTTAAAAAAATAAAGAGTGAAAATGATCATGGTACTACTCCAGCATGACCACATCCAACTGGCTGCAACAGTTGTACAAGACATTCCAGACTGACCGCAGCTCAGCCTAGCACCACTCCCAGTAGGAGCCACACAATCTGGATTTTGAGACCTAGAATGCCTAGTGAGTCATCCGGCCGGCGCACAGATTTGCTACATGAGTTGTATAAGAGATCCCGCTGGATAACCCATTAGTAGCTTAAGACACCTCAGTAAACATGCTTGTGGTCGAATAGGCTTGCCTTTAAGCGCAGATATAATCGGACAGGTCACATGAATGAGATTCTTTCTTGCCCTTCACTGAAAGAGGGGTTTACATCCTCCAGACGTTGCAAGCAGGTTTCAGCTCAGTGTATGCAAGACTGTTATTTTCATATTTTTTAACCAGAAGAAATTAGGTCCCTATCTTTGTCGGACGATATATATATCTATGTGTGTAGGTATGTATGTATACATGTATGTATGTATGCATGATATATGTGTAAAGATATATATATATATATATATATATATAATATATATATATATATATATATATATATATATATGTATATATATATATATATATATATATGTTGCACACCTACAGCAGGAGTTGGACTCAATCTACAGATGGGCTGAGGATAATAATATGCAGTTTAATGCTGAAAATGTCCAGGCCCTGCGCTACCAGCATCCAAAACTGAATATTAAACTTACAGGATACACCGGCCCACAGGGAATTTCAATCCCAGAGCCTAAGTCTGTGAGGGACCTGGGTATCGACATGAGTGATGATACCTCTTTCCAAGTGCACATTACCAGGATGGCGACAAAGTGCAGACGACTGGCTGGATGGATCCTAAGAATATTCAGAACTAGAGATAAGGAAACCATGCTGGTCCTCTGGCGGACATTCGTCCTCAGCCGCCTGGATTACTGCTCACAACTATGGTCACCCACCAGTGTAAAATTAACAGCGGACCTTGAAGAAATCCAGAGAAGATTCACAAAGAAGATCATCTCTTTGCAACAGCTCAGCTACTGGGAAAGGTTGAAACAGCTAAGACTCTACTCCCTAGAGAGAAGACGGGAGAGGTATGCAGTAATATATGTCTGGAAGATCCTGGAAGAAATTGTGCCAAATTTTGGCATTGTAAGCTACACCAATGCTAGAACGGGACGACACTGCATAGTGCCAAATATCCCAGCAATGCCATCACGCTTCAGGACCAGCTTCTGCAACAGCCTGGGTTTCAAGGGCCCACAGCCTTTTAATATTCTCCCAAAGAGTCTGAGGAACTTGCACAAAGTAGATGTTGCAGTTTTTTTATCAAAGCTGGACATATTCTTGTCGAGAGTCCCAGATGAACCTACCCCACGGCAAGAGGTGCAAATGAGAGTAGCTATGTCAAACTCCATCCTTCACCAAGTGCCACATATTAGAGGAGGTTCTTCGTAATAACAGTGTAGCATAAAACGGCGGTGCATCAGCATGGCTACAGATCTAAGCTGAAACAATAAAAAAAAATGTTTATGCATGTATAACATTTTGTGATTTTCAAGTGTTTTCACATCTAGTGTAAATTTGGGAGCCGTGCTCTGGGCGCTATGTCACAACGTAGCGGTGAAGAGACAAAAAACATCCATCAATTACGATCAGTAACGTCTACAACACTAGCGCTGGTATTAATTCGTTAATGAATATATATATATATATATATATATATATATATATATATCGGAGTAAATGTGCTACGCAGTGTTTGCGCAATCGCAATTTAGGTTCATTGAAATATGTTTGTCAAATAAATATTGCAACTGCATATTAACCTTTAGCACTTGAGATATGTGACAAACATTTTTCAACTAACCTAAATTACATAAATAGATACATACATACATACATACATACATACATACATACATACATACATACATATATATATATATATATATTTATATATATATATATATATATATATATATATATATATATCACGTGATCAAGTGACCGACCAGGCTATCAGATGTTGCTACACATCGCAGGTCACAATGCGCTTTGCATTGTTTTAGTCATCAAGTGACGCGACCCCGCTGGCTAAGCGAACAGGCCATATATATATATATATAGATAGATAGATAGATAGATAGATAGATAGATAGATAGATAGATAAATATATGTGTGTGTGTGTGTGTATGTGTGTGTGTGTGTGTGTGTGTGTGTGTGTTTGTGTGTATAAGTATAAGGAGAAGGAATTTAGGCAAGTCGATATACACAATATATTAAATACATTTAATACAATAAATATACATGTGTATATATATAAAAGAAGTCCAACTTACACGGAATAGAAATGTTATCAGGAATTAAGGGGTTGGGTAAGTGTTTTACGAGTCAAACAACTGTTTCTGAGGGATTGGTAATCGAAAATATCGATTCCATCACCGCATAACACCAGCCTCCGTCTTCAGAGAAGAATTTTACATTTGTGTTGTTGACAGAATTAAAACTCTATTCTGTCATCACTCAAGGTCATCAGTGTCACTAGGGTTCGTCACTGATTTCACATAAGACGCAGGCCCGCTCGAAGAAGTTCACGTTTTTCCGCTTTATTTCAAGCCCCAAATGGCTTTTTTTTAAATCTCGCACTATGCCATTCTCCATTTCTAAGTTGAGGGTAAAAATTAAGCTGTCCCGCAAAACACAACTCATCTTTACACAAAGTGGCACCGAATAAAAGCAATCTAATAACGGCAGTGGAGTGCACAGCAAACATCAGCGATCTGACTATTGCCTATACTGTTGACAAGAGGTACCAGTTAGTCTTTTACACTTACCAGCCTGGTTAATATTAGCCCGAGTTCCTGGTTAAATTTTCGTTCTTTTTGTAGAACGGAAGTTTTTCATAGATTGGAATTTAAACCCTAATCTCAATAGAAATTTATTGTTTTAAGAAAATATTGAATAGAACACAACATGTTGTCTGGTGAATAGAACACGACATGTTGTAGTCGATTGAGTTCACTCGAGCCCAGCAAAAGTCACCAGCGGTGTCTCTCAGGGGACTGTCTTGGGCCCGATCCTCTTCATAATTTACATAAACCACCTTTCCAGTGTCGTACATCACTGCAAAGTGAAAATATTTGCTGATGACACTAAGCTCCAGCAAATCATCAATGAAGAAGCAGACCGAACTCAACTCCAGTCTGATCTACATGCTGAGAGTCAATGGGCAGATAAAAACAAAATGCAACTGAACGAGGGAAAATTTGAGCTGATGCATTTTGGAAAGACATCCACACTAAAACAGCCATACTCTCTTCCTTCAGAAGAACCGCTCACAGCCTCTAACAATGTCATAGACCTGGGCGTAATTGTTCATGACAATCTCAGTTGGAGTGCCCACATCAACAATAAGGTCGATATAGCTCGTAGAATGAGTTCCTAGATCGTAAGAACTTTCCGGTCCAGAGAACAAGGTACCATCATACCACTTTTCTCCTCCTTCGTACGGCCAAACCTCGAATACTGATGCCCACTGTTGTCTCCCCATACAAGACAAAACATCTCGAGGATTGAATCACCCCAGAGAGCACTCACTAAACGAATTGAAGGTATGACTTCTCTCGATTGTTGGGACCGCCTTAAAGCCATGACATTCTATCCTCTCCAGCGCCGCCGCAAGCGGTACATCATTTCAACGATGTGGAGAATATACCGCCAACTTTGCCCAAACGACCTGAACATTAGTTTCAAGGTTCATCCAAGGCTGGAACCACGGGCCATACGTCCCTTGCCCAATTCAGGGTCACAGCATATAAGTACAATGCAACATAATTTCTTTTCCTCAACAAGCCCTGCCCAATTTAACATTGTCCCGAAAGAGATCAAAGAGGAAAAGGATCCCATCAACTTTAAACGGAGTCTGGATAGATTCCTTCAAGGAATACCAGATAAGCCATCCATAATTGGATACAACTCACCCTACAAGAACTCACTACTTGAATGGATCATAAACAAAACTTGAGTTAAACAGAATTTAGATAATCCTATCAGGTGGTGCTATTAAGTTAGATGTGGCCTGGACCAATCTTTGGTTGAAATATATCTAAATTTATCTAAGTTTATGTAATATTTATAATTTTTACGATTTTAGATAACAACTCGGGCTGTAATTTCTGAGACCGAGTCAGGCGCGTATGGATGATGCCGAGAGAACGTCTGCAACAAATGATATTTTTTTGATACAGGACAACTCTAAGATGAACGGCAGACGCTGAAAAAAATAAATGGACTTCGACGAGGCCCAATCAGAGGATCTCCAGTTATTAACCTCAATTACATACTTGAAGTCAGTCTTTGCAGAAATTAAATCAGCCTTCAAAGACAGTTTCACTTAACTAAATTTATACTCGGGCTAAGCCCAAACAGCCCGAATACCGGAGTCGCCACTGATATATATATATATACACAAACAATGAGGCGTATAGCACCGTTTCTCAAAATTCTCACTAGGAACCATGGGATGAATCACATTCTACAAACACAAATTTATCAAAAGTAAATAACGTAAATAACTAAAATAAATACTGACAAATGAGAAATTATACCCAACAACAACTGAACCAACAGTTAAAAGATGTGATCACCCAAATTGTGAAACATGTCCCACCCTAGTTGAAGGTTCAGAGTTCCACTTCAAACAAGGACAGAGATTCACAAATAAGGCTGATTTAGTTTGTGCATTCGAAAATATAATACATGTGATAATTTGTTCAGGATGTGGACACAACTATATAGGGCAAACAGGGAGAAAGAAAAGTTACGTTTCCCAAGGTTTAGACAGATACCATTCAGCGAACACATTTCAAGATGTGTAGGGAATCCCCAACTAAACTTCAACATTTCCCTCATTAACTAGCACAAGGAAACTTTCAGTACAACAACAATTAAATAAATAATATATATTTATTGAAAAATACAATCCGCGCCCGAATATGAACACATAAACAGTTTAGGATTTTTGAAATATTTCAATTCATGAACGCATTTGTACATACTTTAATTCATAAATGTGTAACTTCGTAATATAAAAACTATCAATTCTTCTCTCAAGAATAGAGAAATTCCACATAGTGTTTCCCTCTCATATTTATGTATAAAATAATATTTACTGAATCTCAGTTTTTATGCGCTAAATTGATGTTATTAAATTGATATCCAATTTTTCACCCTCATTTTGACTATATATATATATATGTATATATATATATATATATTATATATATATATATATATATATATATTATATATATATATATATATATATATATATATATAGGGAAATAAATTAATATTAATTTTAATATCAATTTAAAACCAGTAGTCCAGCATACAAAAATCTGAGGAGTCAGAGAAAATTCTAATATATGTGTATATTGGCAGGGCTTACTGCTAGGGAGTCGGCCATATGCTAGAAATAGACCATCAACGGTCAAACTACAAGGAAATTCTCTAGAGGAAAAATACAGCGAACACCAGAACCAATTTTGGCGGGCATGACAGATGAAAATTTATATAAATTTTCATCTGTCATGCCCGCCAAAATTGGTTCTGGTGTTCGCTGTATTTTTCCTCTAGAGAATTTCCTTGTAGTTTGACCGTTGATGGTCTATTTCTAGCATATGGCCGACTCCCTAGCAGTAAGCCCTGCCAATATATACATATATATATATATAATATATATATATATATATATATAATATATATATTATATATATATATGTGTGTGTGTGTGTGTGTGTGTGTTATATATGTAGATGCATGTATATATGTATGTATAAGCAAACAGCATACGATGCTTATAGTTGAATATTTTTCATTAATGCCTTAATGTTTATGGTGAGATAAATATTCTAGTAATCCTTCAATACAATTATTTTGAAATAACGCAATGCAACATGTAGGCATTGAGTGATGTATACGTTTTTAATTCAACAAAATCTTCCATGTTGACACCAGATTTATATTCAGATATAAATATATACAATGAATATAATGATTTAATAGTCAGAAAATTCCTGAGAGCAAATAATGACCTCACATATTTAACTCGCAGCAGAAAGCAAGGCATCTCCTTACACAAACGTTTTGAACGTTAACTGACACTAACATTAAGTTAACAACCCAGTAACTCCATAATTGCATCAGGACAGGATAATAAAGGATACGCACTCGATAATGAAGTGTAAGTTCGTAAGCATGAATAGGTGTTTAAAACTTCTTTAGTGTGCCAAATTTGATATGAAAATACTTATCTTATCTTATCTCTCGTACGTTCAGCATTGTCATACATGTACAGTAAAGAATCGTATAAATACAATGGATAAATGATAATGTGGTGCTACTCTTCAATGGGATACAATATGGTTTATTTGAAATTCATAAATATGTCCACAGAACGGGCGACAATTTTTGTATGCTTTACGATTCAGTGACATAAATTATATTGACTTTCATACTTTCATTGACTCTCATCTCGATAAGAAAAAATCACATTAAATATAAGGAATAAAACAACAGAAATGAAATATATATTTGCCGAAGGTAAAAGATCTGAATAACAATTGTTTCAATTTCAATTCTAGATTATTTTGGAAGCAAACTAATGGTTTTCGTCATAAACATGCAATATGCGAACAAACTACTGATTAACCAAAGTGATTTCATTTCTTCTTGATATGTTAATTTCCGCAACTAAATGATTCTACTAAATAATTCAACTCAGTTATTTAGTTATCACCACTTCAGAGGTTTCAATGGCGAGTTTGCTTCCCTAAAGAGTTTTGTTATCATCGAAACATGATAAAATCTGTCTCTTTTATTTGTTAAAATGTTTAAAATAGTAAATACATTGTGCTAAAAATTTAGTTTCTTCATGGAATTGTATTTCTTAGTAGATTTTTGATAACAAATGAAATAGCCTTCACCGACGTGGCTGTTCGTTTCCTTGTAAATAACGTCTCTGAGTAAATAATGGTCCTGCTGTAGTTTTATCTTCTTTATCTGCTTCTTTTTAGATAAAGTAATCAGTGTTTAAAGATTCATCAATCAACAACACGCAAACGTATTTATAAATTAATTTACTATGTCTATACAGCAGATTTTGTAATATAATCCAAGCAATTAAAAATGTAATAATTTTTTCAATATTTTTTGAAATATTTTATTTAGTTGCCATAGTGTCGAGAAATGGATTTTCTTCAGTAAGTCTTGAGTTGTAATTTGCGGAACTAAAGACAGACTTTGAGAGAATTTTGAAGCTGTTTCTTCTCTCTTGACAGGACATTCATAATTTACTAATGATCACCCTTGCAATGTTGACGATGACGACAATGAGAATGAAAATTATGTAGAAAATTATGATTATGATGAAAGTATGAGTATGGAGACAATGCAGTTGACAATGATGATAACGAAGAATGATGATAATATATTCCTTAAACGTCTAGATATTTATAAAAATTGAATAATACGATTTTCATTGTTGCCAAAAGAGCACTAAATAAGGTTATTATCAGGAAAATAGAATATGATATTACTGTCAAAATTGATACGACTAAATGTTTCAAAAAAATGATAAAATAAAAAGGTTAAACACATACACATGCACACACGCACATAGATGCACATTTGGGAAGCTGTCAAAAAACCACATTCACAAAAGCATACAGACACTCGTATACACTCATATAGCTTGTGTCTTGAAATAAGTACTGCCCTTTAGGGACGATAAGTAGAACACTATGCACATGACGGTTAATCTTGAATATCAGATGAAGGTCCCTCGAAAATTATAACCATGTGATACTGGCAGAAGAATTTAAAGGCTGGTTATAGTCCAGTGTGATGATAGTGAATTGGATAATATATGTAACTTTCTGCATTATATACATACATACGTACATACATACACACATATATATACATATAGGCGCAGGAGTGGCTGTGTGGTAAGTAGCTTGCTAACCAACCACATGGTTCCGGGTTCAGTCCTACTGCGTGGCAACTTGGGCAAGTGTCTTCTGCTATATCCTCGGGCCGACCAATGCCTTGTGAGTGGATTTGGTAGACGGAAACTGAAAGAAGCCTGTCGTATATATGTATATATATCTATATGTATGTGTGTGTGTGTTTGTGTGTCTGTGTTTGTCCCCCTAGCATTGCTTGACAACCGATGCTGGTGTGTTTACATCCCCATCATATAGCGGTTCGGCAAAAGAGACCGATAGAATAAGTACTGGGCTTACAAAGAATAAGTCCCGATGTCGATTTGCTTGACTAAAGGCGGTGCTCCAGCATGGCCGCAGTCAAATTAGTGAAACAAGTGAAAGAGTAAAAGAGTAAAGAGTAAAAGAGTAAAAGAGTATATATATATATATATATATATATACACACACACACACTTATACATTCATGCATACATACATACATACATACATACATACATACATACATACATACATACATACATATGTACATACATACATACATACATACATACATACATACATACATACATACATACATACATACATACATACATATAGGCATGCATTTATAGTAATATTGTAAATTACATTTTTTCCAATAATCGAAATAATTATTGTTTCCAATAATAGAGCTGTAAAAATATTTCTTGTTCGATTATTGGAAATACATTTCATTGGTGTTATGATCTTCATCATATAACTTATGTTGACAAGTGCTTTATTGTAAAATAGAAAAACCTATAAAAACTGATTCTGATATAGACGACGTATAGGTATTGGAGCATAGAAGAAACACAAATTCATTTTAAATATTTCAATAATCCTGAAATCTTATATCCATATAGTAAACTCATAACATGGTATCGTTTTTCATCATATCTTTTTCAGGTATTATAAAAGAGATCCTATAATCATTCTTCGCAATAATATTATTACCGACAACATATATATTACATTTAGCTTACATTTTTCATGTATCTTGCGTGAATATATTGAATGGCTTTGTGTAGACTATAGTGTACAGATAAAGTTTTCACTTGTTGAATTTAGAGGAAAGAGCTTTACATTGAACTTACAGGTTCTGCGAAACTTGTGAGATTTATGATGAAAATATTCCATTTACAATTAAGCAAATGGAGCACTACAAGAGATATATAAGTGGAGAAGAAATACCGGAAGGCCTGTGTCTAGAGTAAGGAGATTTAGAAACAATGGTAATGTGGGAAAATTGAGTTTGGATGCAACAAGGACGAGTGTGTCAGTGATACCTATGTAGTCATGGAACGACACCAAGAAAACACAGGAGCAAAAGCTATTATTGTAGAGATATAAAAACCAGAAAGAGGAAACAGTATGCCGGTATATTAGAGTTTAGAGTGAGTCCACTGGTGATAGAATGCCAATCACTTGGGTGAGGCTCTTCTGGATGCATCCAGATTGTCAGTGTGCGTTGCAGCACCACTGTTCTAGGTGTCGAGGAGTAATCTATTATTGGTCTCAGTTTTGACTTGTAGAGTATCGGCAGCTGGTGGAGTCTGAAGTATCGTCTACTTTTACCTCAACTTATTAGTTTTGGGATATTGTCCTAGCTATGTAAAAGATGTGTTTTCTTCAGGAAAGAGTTATAGTCGTAGTACATGATATTACTCAGGGAAAACAAAACTTAGTACTCAGGGAACTTAGTAGTCAGGGAAAACTAAACTTAGTTTGATGTATCGAATTAACGATACACAATTCAATGAATAATATTAATTAATCCATCGAATTCGAAAAAATATTCCTGCAATGTTTTTGTCTTATCAACCCTACCAGCTGAAAGATGAATTTAATGTTCTTCCCGAATTCACGTGCACTATTCCGCATGTGTTGATCTAGACAGCTTATTTTAGACAATTAAATAAGTAGAGAAGTACTTATTTCAAATTTATTTTAAATTTTCTACGCTTTGGCTCTGAAAGTCCGATGACATTAGAGCTGTTCCTATCAGCGAAACTATGAATGTGTGTGTGTGCAGGCGGGTAAGTATGTGTGTGTCTGTATGCGTAAACAAACAAATCTATTATAATTAATGTGAAAGCAAATGTCCGTGTATCCCTCTTTTTCAACTTTACTCCTGCAATCCCTCTCTCACTATTCAATGACACTTCTACTATTCCTCATTCTTGTTCGAACCCGCGATCTCACTATTCAATGACACATATACTGTCCCTTATGCCTTACCTGTCTCTCACTATATAATGAATGCGAATGTCAGTGTGTCAGTGTGCCACACTTTTTCAACTTTATTCCTAGAGGCCATAGCCCAACATATCACACCATCTGGGAATCAGGCCGACACTGTGAGTAAGTTAAAAGCATTTCGGGTCGAATCTTGACCCGCAATCCTGGAAAATTTGATTCCTAAGTTTTCATTCCTACAAATGTTTTCGGCAATTTTTACATGATTTTTTGCGACGAATTGTTTTGTACGATAACAATTTGTATAACTTGGAAATAAAGTTTGGGAGTAATCGAAATTGATTGCGAAATCCAACGATTTCGGTGATTTTGTTTTACGCGAATTTTTGCGACACATACGATCACCAATGAGATGTGACACTGGGGAAAGCAATTGTAACAAATTCTCTAAAAGAAATCAGAGATCTGTTTTCAGATCTTCCCATTTGGGGTCAGTAACTTAAAAGCTATATACTAGCTTAAAAGACGCCCTATCGAGCGGATTTTATGCTAGTGAGTATATATATATGGAAAACTGTCTATAAAAATTTCTCATAAATAAAAAAAAATATATTAGAAAAGTGAGAACAGGAATTTCAGAAGAATAAAGTTAGAAAGTAATGTAATATTTCATTATTTCAAATTCTTTTACATTTGTTCATTTACTCAAGGTGTTAATTAATTTTACAATTTATATATTAGCTATTAATTCACATAATGACTGAATATATTTTCAATTTTGCAAACATTATGAGTCAGACTTGTGCAATCAATTCCCTCTAAACCGATTCATTCCCTTTCATCTTCCCTAAGTGCACCTCTTCTAATTTACTAAAGGCACTCTAAGGCTTTTGCAATACTGTAGTATTACGATAGCATAGGCTTATGTATAATTCTCATACTGACATGCCTTTTATAAACATTAGCAGTCAGATTTGTTGAGCATACTACCTGAATAATTTACAAAAACTAACTGAAACACAAAACGTTGAAACTAATTTGTAAGACCAAATTATTTTCTATCATTGTTGTTTGCATACAAATTGGAAAAAGAACATATCTCTCAAGAGAGTAGCAAAATGCTGGACAAGTAATGTTCCCTACCCAAGATAGTTTTGCTGAATAAAACACATTTATGTTAGAATTACTGCTGTTTACGTGTTTCGAATAATAATAATGATAATAATGATAATAATAATAATAATAATAATAATAATAATAATAATAATAATAATAATAATATAATAATAATAATAATAAATGCCCTGATGCAGTACCAGGCAGTGGCTCTCATGGCTTCTGATCTTAACTGATTGGAAGTGTTATCATGTACATTGTTTTGTCTTGGTATAAAAGATGGGCTACAGCAAATATTCTGCTCAATACCACAGATTTGCTTGTCAGTTGTTTGACCATAACCTGTTGAGCATGTCCCGTAGTGGCTGACGATATGTGCATCTCTGATCACGAGCAGAAGTAGTGGGGGAGCATCATAGCCATGTGTTGAGAGGGATTCTTTGGGGTTTGAATAGTTCACCTCTGGAAACATGGGTGGTTCTTTCAACATCCTTAAACAACCCTTATTCAGGGACCGTTTGAGCAGGATGGACTACTCAAAATGAAGAAAATTCTAACTGGGCCCCACCTGCAAGGTCATGTGCTGTTTATCTTGATATGAGATCACCATGTCGCGCACATATGGTTGTGATGCATGTGCCTGGTGTACCTTTATCAGACTTATAGTCATGATGGGTATATTGGGCTTCGTATATTTTACCCCAGTGTCACTTTGATGGCATGAACTGCTCTCTCACTCAATGATAATAATAATAATAATAATAATAATAATAATAATAATAATAATAATAATAATAATAATAATAATAATAATAATAATAATAAGAAGAAGAAGAAGAAGAAGAAGAAGAAGAAAATTGCACTACTAGGCACTGCACACATCCTACGCAGAACACTTTCCATACAATAACCATCAGAGCATCACAACAAATCACAGCACATACCCAAGGCACACAGAGCTGCGCTCGGTAGTGAAGTGAAAGCACGCTATAAAAATAAAACTACTGAATAATAATAATAATAATTGTAGTACATTTCCAGCATTAGAAGCTGTGCAAAGACAATAAAATAATAATAATAATAATGATGATGATGATGATGATGATGATGATGATGATGATGGTGGTGGTGGTGGTGGTGATGATGATGATGATGATGATGATGATGATGATGGCGATGATGATGGCGATGGTGATGGCGATGGTGATGGTGATGGTGATGATGATGATGATGGTGATGGTGGTGGTGGTGGTGGTGGTGGTGGTGATGATGATGATATGATGATAATAATAATAATAATAATAATAATAAGAAGAAGAAGAAGAAGAAGAAGAAGAAGAAGAAGAGGAGCAACAAAAACAACAACAACAACGATGACGACGACGACATGATGATAAGTGCATGGAAATATAAATACAAAAAGTAATGCATAAAAACTCGATACAAGTTAATTCATTTAACTTTAACAAAGAAATGTTTCTTCGTATTATGCACCCGGGCAATGCCAAGTACATCTGCTACTCTAAGTTAATGTAATTTACAATGTGTCATACATAAATAAATCAATAATATTGTGAGAAATGTGTCATAGATTAATCAATAGTGTTTTCTTATTGAAAATGCTGAAAGTGTATTTTAACAAAATACTCTCAAAAACGTGTGTGGAAACATTTGCGGGTATCACATCTATCACAGATACAGAACACGAATCTTCGTAATGTAAAATACAGTATTAAACGTATATATCAAATAGAAAAGAGGTGTCTTGAGAGTGGTTTAATGTTGCACCAGATCAGAGTATACTGTTACATTGTTTAAGAGAATTTCTTCATAAAAGGAATTTGCAATTGCCTTCTAAATCTTTTGATGGTTTTAGAATTAGGAGAGGAATTCTTGATACTCAGGTGACTGGTTTCGTTATTGTGTATATCGGGTGAAAAGCTTGCCTAGATCAAACTGGCATTGCTGTATTAGCAAGTAGTTGTAAAAACATTACAATCCATGTGGTGCAATTACATATGCGGTGTGGGTATTAAAGAGATAAAGAAAGGAATTGAAATAATTAAGCACTTTGAATGATCTGAAAAATAATTTGAGTCTCAACTCCTGCTTAGAATGAAGGAAGGGCAAATGATTGTGTTAACTGGGACGTCATACGTATTGAGAACGATTACCTCCTATACTCTTTTACTGATTTGAACCATGCAGCTGCGGTCATATTGGAGCACCACCTATATAATTTTTTTTCACATAGCTTTCGTCCATCTTCATATCCAGTATTCAAATTCCACCGAGCTCGGCTTTCCTTTCATTATTTTAGAGTCAATAAAATATAAGTACCAGTTGCGTACTGGGGTTCATATAATCGATATCTCCGCTCCTAGAAATTGATGGCCTTGTACTGAAATTTGAAATCAATATTTCATATGCATTATATTGCAACATATTACTTTAAGCTTCCCTTTATGAAGGATATCATGCGGTAGACATCTTCCAGTTAGCGTAAAACTTATAATAACTTGTTATAAATAGAATACCAGGATATTTGTGGTTTTCGTCACTGTTTACAATTTTGTTCCAATTGTTTTCAAATTTGATATATGGATTAAGTTTTGTATGCTAGTTATGAAAGTGAAATTCATTTTTCCTATAAGTCCATAATTAAAAAGTTAAAAATTTGCGAAATTTGGGTATTATAGCCAATCAGAAGCGAGGATTTTAGACACCACTGTGGTGAAGAAGTCTGTTTCTATAGTAACCAAAGCAAAGAATCACTTCGTATTCTAAAGCTAATTGCGAAGAGCTCTGTTTCCGTAGAAACTAAAGGTGCTGCGCATGCGCACAATTAGTGCAACCATCACTTGTTCGAAAGCAGATGGAACTCACTCTCAACAATAATTAGCTTAATGTTTAGACATGTCGATGCCCACCGCCGTCTGATGATAGAAGATGTAGCAAACGCGCTTTTTTCTGATTGATTGAAAACTCTAGGCGCAGGAGTGGCTGTGTGGTAAGTAGATTGCTTACCAACCACATGGTTCCGGGTTCAGTCACACCGCGTGGCACCTCGGGCAAGTATCTTTACTATAGCCTCGAGCCGAACAAAGCACTGTGAGTGGTTTGGTAGACGGAAACTGAAAGAAGCCCGTCGTATGTATATATATATACATGTGTGTGTGTGTGTGTGTGTGTGTGTGTGGTGTGTGTGTGTGTGTGTGTATGTGTGTGTGTGTGTGAGAGAGTATGTGTGGGTGAGTGTGTGTGTGTGTTTGTGCCTCCAACATGGCTTGACAACCGATGCTGGTGGGTTTGCGTCCCGTCACTTAGCGGTTCGGCAGGAGAGACCGATAGAATAAGTACTAGGCTTACAAAAAATAAGTCCTGGGGTCGATTTGCTCGACTAAAGTCGGTGCTCCAGCATGGCCACAGTCAAATGACTAAAACAAATAAAATAATAAAAGAATAAAAGAACCTTGTAACACCTGTAACATTTCTGCAAAATTTTTCTGGAATAAATTAATAACACATTCGGATTCAGCGTCAAAAATTACATCTATATGGTACATTAAGGGTTTTTTGAAAGGTAATTGTAAAGAGTGACGAAAACCATAAAAATTCCGATATCGTATGAGGTGTTCTTTTGTTTGTTACATATTAAATGATATTATACTATGTACTCTCTTGACGCATTACTCTGAAGTAGAAGCATTTTGGGTTCTAACAACAGGCTTTTAGTACCGCTATGCCTAAACTAAATCATAATGCACACGAACTCGCGCGTGCACACTCACACGGACACACGTGCATGAATAAAGGTGCGTTTGCGGGAGCCTATATGTGTACTTTCATATATCTGTAAATATGTTTATGTCCAGGTATATTTCTACCACTCGCTCAGGTGATTATATTGTCTGCAATGCGTGCGGCTACAAATAAAATGCTATTTGTGACATAAAAGCGAATGCATCATTATTTTTGTTACTATTAGTATTTTTATCTCTAATCTTTTTTTTTTTTTTTCGGTTTCATTTTTTATATCGTCTGTGCAAAAGCTTTTGTTCGTTTGATGGGGATTGTCTGGTCGACATTTGTTTTGAAAGACGGCTTGTGGAGAAGATATTTTCAAATCATTTATCCATAAATAGAAGAGAAAAAATTCTCGCCTATCTCAGGCGAGGAATTTTTCACTTACACTCGCGATCTCCTTGAGTAAACATTCTGCGCAATAACGTAACAACTCTAATACGATTTTAGTAAACTTAAAAAACAATATGTGTAGACGTATACACAAATACAGATATTTTACCGAGGTGTTATAATAATAATAATAATAATAATAATAATAATAATGATAATAATAATAATAATAATAATAATAATAATATAATAATAATAATAATAATAATAATAATAATAATAATAATAATAATAATAATAATAATAATAATAATGGTATAAAAGATGGGCTACAGCAAATATTCTGCTCAATACCACAGATTTGCTTGTCAGTTGTTTGACCTTAACCAGTTGAGCATGTCCCTTAGTGGCTGACGATATGTGCATCTCTGATCACGAGCAGAAGTAGTGGGGGAGCATCATGGCCATGTGTTGGGGGGGGGGGATCCTTTGGGGTTTGAATAATTCACCTCTGGAAACATGGGTGGTTCTTTCAACATCCTTAAACAACCCTTATTCAGAGACCTTTTGAGCGGGATGGGCTACTCAACCTGAAGAAAATTCTTAACGGGGCCCCAGCTGCAAGGTTATGTGCTGTTTATCTTGATATGAGATCACCATGTCGCGCACATATGGTTGTGATGCATGTGCCTGGTGTACCTTTATCAGACGGGTAATCATGATGGGTATATTGGGCTTCGTATATTTTACCCCAGTGTCACTTTGATGGCATGCACTGCTCTCTCACTCAATAATAATAATATTAATTGCCCTGATGCAGTACCAGGCAGTGGCTCTCATGGCTTCTGATCTTCACTGATTGGGAGTGTTATCATGTACGTTGATTTGTCTTGGTAAAAAAGATGAGCTACACCAAATATTCCGCTCAATACAGCAGATTTGCTTGTCTCTTGATTGATTTTAACCAGTTGAGCATGTCCCTTAGTGACTGATGATATGTGCATCTCTGATCATGAACTGAAGTAGTGGAGAGAGCATCATGGCCATGTGTTGAAAGGAATTTTCAGAATTTTGGATAAATCACCTTTGGAAACATGGGTGTTTCGTTCAACATCCTTAAACAATCCTTATTCAGGGACCTTTTGAGCAGGATGTGCTATTCGAATAGAAGAAAATTGTAACTGGGCAACACCAGCAAGGTCATGTGCTGTTTATCTTGATATGAGATCACCATGTAGCGCACGTATGGTTGTGATGCCTGTGCCTGGTGTACCCTTATCAGACGGTTAGTTATGATGGGTATACTGGGCTTGGTATGTTTTACCTCAGTGTCACTTTGATGGCATACACTGCTCTCTCACTCAACAATAATAATAATAATAATAATAATAATAATAATAATAATAATATAATAATAATAATAATAAAATAATAATAATAATATTAATAATAATAATAATAATAATAATAATAATAATAATAATTATTATTATTATTATTATTATTATTATTATTATTCTGCCAGTAGAACAAAAGGGATGTGGTAAAGGATCCAATGGCACCAATGGACTCAACCAACTTTTCTTGATGGATTATTTGAAACTTTTCGCAAAAACAGTGCGTGAAATGGAAAGGGTGGTTGAGACTATGCAAATGTGTGCAGTAAGGATATAGGGATGGTGGTGGTGGTGGTGGTGGTGGTGGTTTTTTTGTGGTTGCATATATGGAATGGCGCGTGTTTCAGGTGTTAGAGGTGTTGATGTCGATGCAGTGTTTGTTTTGGTCGTATTTGGTTTTGTATTTTGATTCTTTTCTTTCCCCTTCTCGTGTGGATAAGGATTGTTGTTGTTGTTTGTCTATATCTTTATTTTTTCTTCTGTCTCTTTTACGTTCTTTTGTTTTTAACTGCCAGTTTCCATCGTGGCACGCCTCCCCAGCTGTGATGTGCACTCGCTCTGCATTAGGAAGTTGAGTCTGTTATGGCGCTGAGAATTGTTTTGGTGAACTCGGTGTCGGTATGGTGGTTGTTGTTAGTGCTGCTACGACTGAATCAGCTTGTGGTGATGGTGCTGTTGCTATTGTCACTGGAGTTCTGGGGGCTGTTGTTGGTTTAGAGGGGCGAGGTGCCCGTCTCTCTTTTTCGCTTTGTTTAGGGCAGTCGATTTTTAAATGCTTAGGTGAAAAGTAAAGCTGGCACTTTGCTTTCTTTCCATTAACCCTGACGGGAATTATACTGCCGCTACGAAGAAGAATCTGGTCTGGGATAAGACCCACATCGTTTTGTGTTGTTTGAATGAGTTCTATGGTCATACCTGACCAGTTTTTTTTTCTTTTTGGCCTGATAGGCTTCGATGATTTTCGAATTTTCCTCGATGTCTATTATCACTGCCGCAATTAGCCAGAGAATGATTATTTCTGACGGCATTTGCTGGATAATGATTTTTGTCAGTCTCTGACCGCAGTAGAAAGGAACTAGCAACAGCTCCTCGCTTTTGAGAGAATTCCGAGCGTGTTGTTTGGTTTTTTCCTCGGTGTGGAATTGAACGTCCATAGGCCTTTCTTCTCTGTATATATTCATTTAGATTGCAGAGGGAACTGAAAGCTTGTTGTATTTGAGCTTTTGTCGATCTTTCCACCTTCCTTGACTTTAACCCAATTATACGCTACGTCACTATGCGACGTATCGTAGCTTGGATTTCTCAGGTGGGGGTATACAACTTTACAGCTAGTCCATCTCTCTCGACTAGCTGTCTATCATATGTCAGTTCTTCTGATGGGAATTATATTCTCTGAAGAGATGATGTAGCTACTCCAAAAAAAGAAAGATTTGAAAGTCTGTTCCAAGCCGTTGTACCGGTTTGCTTCTCAGCTCCTTCATTGCCTTTGTTGTTGTTGTTGTTATTGTTGTTGTTGTTGTTGTTGTTGTTGTTTCATTTGCTGCTGCCGTTGTTGGTTTTTATTGCTGCTATTGTCACGTTTAAGAGATTCAGCGCCGAGCTGAATAACAACATGGGTGTGCTACACTGGGCTCTCCATACAAAAACAAATCTAATCTAATAACATTGATGGATTAGGAAAAAGGAACTTATGGAAAACTTGAAGGAAGCAACCTTTTAACGAAAATAACCACAAAAACGAAATTTTACTGCCATACAAAGCACAGTTTCTCTTATGTACGATGTCTTAGTGAAACGTGCGAAATCAACATCGGAAAGTTTACAAATTATAAAATATAAATGGAACAAAACGGTAAGTAAATTGATCAATTATGCATACACTCGAATGTCTATACAATCATATATAAACGTACATCCCAATGTTTACACAACTCTGAAATTTATAGGACAAACATACACGCATAGGAAAGTACGTGTCACAAATGAAGCAAAACAATGACAAAACAATTTTCTTCGAACTAACACAGACTAAGTGAATAATTCATAAGTTTCAAAACACCGCAAAAATCTATGCCCCGAGATAAATCTATCAACAAAAAAAAAATACAGATGAATACTGATCTCTTGGCCTTAAGAAGCTACGGTACGAGCAATGTTTTCATTCAGAAAACTCGGAGGCGGTGTTGTTTAAAAAATTAACCATAAACAGACAGATCCACTCCATAATGTCAACGTCCAAACTCGTCATGCCTCAATGATAATCAAAGCAATATACAAACCGGTTCGGCCGTCACTCGGATCAACAAGACTGGGTGAGAAAAATCAACTACTGGTTCAAATCTCAATCACCTGCACTATGCATCCGCGAAGATCTCAACGAGTCTATATGGTAAGATAAGAAAACGGCAATATCCCTACAAAAAGCTATTTGGCAAGAGCGTATTCAGCACCAAATTCAGCTACTTAGGTCTGACATAGAATGTTTAAGAAACAATACTATCTAACCCACAAAAATCCGAAAATTAAAGAAAATGTATAATATGAAAACCATACTTGACATTGATAGCACCATAGAAAATATCAAGCAAAAGTTATCTGCTAAAGCTGCCCGCATAGCACGGTATGAAAAGTGCGTTAGATTCTTCAGGGGCAACAACATGTTCAAAAATAACCAAAACTTTTTACAGAAAGATAGGGAAAATACCAGTTACAGTAATATCTGTCCCATCAATAGAAGAAATGCAGGAATTTTGGAAAAAAATTTGGGCAAAAGAAAAAACACAAAAAAAGTTCCTTTAGATGGATAGATATTTACTGATTTAACTCCTTAGAAGAGCAACAGAGGGGGGGTATCAAGGTAGAGGGTGTAAGATCAGCTCTCATGAAGTCAAACAAACGGAATTCCATAGGATAGGATAAAAGTCCTTACTTCTGGTTGAATGCGTTCTCAGTGAGTCATGAACTGTTAACAAAACTTTATAACAATGCTGTGCAACAACCTAGTACGATTCCCTTTTAGCTAGTTCATGGTGTTACATTTCTACTTCCAAAAATTGAAACAAATGAACCAAAAAATTATTGACCCATAACCTGCTTAACAACAATGTATAACATGCTAACATCTGCTTCCTAGCAATTGTTAAAAAAGATGCAATTTGCCTCGATAAATGTGCAAAAACTACTTTTATCACAGAAAGTATGATAGAAACATCCAATAGTAATCTTTACCAACAGAATGTCATAAAGGTGGTGGAACAAGCGGAGAGCTACAAATACCTAGACTTATTTGAAGGTGATGGAATCAAACATTCAATGATGAAGGAAAGGATCAGAGAAGAATGTTATCGCAGGATGAGGGCAGTGCTCACCAGGTACTTACTTTAATCACCCACAAAGTTTAAAGGGACAAGTCTACCTCGGCAGAATTTGAACTCAGAAAGTAAAGACGGACGAAATACCGTTAAGGATTTTTGCCCGTCGTGTTAACGCTTTTGCCAGCTCACCAGCTTAACAACAACCGCATTCAAAATTTTTACTTTATTACCCATTAATGATTCGCAAAAAAATGGTTAAGGACTATAGAGGGCAACAGTTTGAGTCTACATAAAACCTTAAGAATTTTAACATAATTAAAACAAAGATACAAAACATTCAAACGAGAAATAATTATCCCAAAATGGCAAGCCTCCAAGGGTGGCTTGCAGAAACCCCATTAAAATATCAATGAGCCTGGCCATTGGGGCATATATACTCCTATTATCATCTTCGGTGAATCTAGAAGCACCTACTTATTGCAAGACCGCTTATTCGAAGCTTCTTTGCCATTGTTATCTGCCTTTCAACAAAATTTCTTTGAGGTATCACTTCCCTCTTCCATTTCACTTTACATTTCAGTTTGAAAATAGTTGATGAGGGCTTGGCAAAGGACAACGAATGCATATGTCTTCAGACTTTTCAGCCTCATTAACTAAACAAGCCATTAATTAGACAGGTGACGACTACTTGTCATTCCCAGCCAAAGAAAGCGGCAAGGCGATCTTCACAATGGATTCGACTAATAGCCGGATGCGGCCTGCACACGAGTAACCATTGTAGGCAATGCTTGGGCACATGACAGTCACGTTCAGAACAGTTTGGTGTCTGCTCTATGCGCTCCTCGGCCAGGCCCGGCTCACAGCACTTCATTGCTTGCTAAGATTATCGCCGACCGCTAAAGACTTCTTGTAGCACTACAGGCCAGGTAGTTATGATTATTATCCTTGGGCACCGGCATACTCGTCACAAACCTTCTACTGAAAGCCTGAGTGTACATTCAACAGACCCGCTGCTCAACTGGCAGAGTGCTATGAATACCTGAAAACAATTTAGATGCCAAGCGCCCTGCCACAGGTTACACTTGAACAGGACTGCAGCTTTCTCAAGCAAACGACTTGTGGTGAAGCGAATCTGACAACAGTGACGGGAACTACTCACTGCCAAGAAAATCCTGGAGATAAGGCGGTGAGCTGGCAGAAACGTTAGCACGCTGGGCGAAATGCTTAGCGGTATTTCGTCAGCCGCTACGTTTTGAGTTCAAATTCCGCCGAGGTCGACTTTGCCTTTCATTCTTTCGGGGTCGATAAATTAAGCACCAGGTACGCACTGGGGTCGATGTAATCGACTTAATCCGTTTGTCTGTCCTTGTTTTTCCTCTCTGTGTTTAGCCCCTTGTGGGTAGTAAAGAAATAGGGTAGTAAAGAAATAGGTACGTTCTGAGTTCAAATTCCGCCGAGGTAGACTTTGCCTTTCATCCTTTCGGGGTCGATTAAATAAGTACCAGTTATGCACTGGGGTCAATATAGTCGACTTAATCCGTGTGTCTGTCTTTGTTTGTCCCCTCTGTGTGTAGCCCCTTGTGGGCAATAAAGAAATAAGTAAATCCTGGATATGTTGCAGTCTCAGAATATGTCTGTGAATCAGCAGCTACGGTACGCCTAATCCTCCACACCTTTGACTCAATACAGCCTATGACAACTTGAACCCGTGCCCTCCGCAGACAGCGGAATGGCAGGCATCCAGTAAAATGTAAACGGGACAAGGCACAACAATTATGTGATAATTTGATACTAATATGGCAGAGGCAATTTATGCATAGTCTCTCCTGCTGGAATTTCAGGGAAAGCTTCTAATCACCAACATTTACGTAGGTATCAGCGTATTTAACGTACAGGTAATTTTAAAAGCCAAACAGGATTTAATATTAGATGAGCCAACTATGAAATTAGTCGATGGTTGATATCTCTTTGATGCCGGAAATGTTTCCGTTTCGTTGAGCAATATCATCGGAAGTGAATCTTCGTAGCGGCCTTACAAATATGCAGTAAATAAATCGTTAACATATTAAAAATAAAATATTCACAGTTATAGTTACTCCGTGGTTGCATATTGGGTAAGCATGCAGGAAACATTTTTTCTTTCTGCCTATTTGTTTTGCGACCACCTCCACAATTTACTGTGAGGCCAAACGCCCGCCAATAATACTAATATTAGCGAAAAAATACCTGATATTTCCCCACACTTGCAGATAAAGGAACAAAATAGTATTTCTCATCTACTACGTGTAATTTTCTCAAAGTATATTTAATGTAAAACGCCCCTTCAAGCCTGTCAACTTCAAGCCGTCAACGAAAAGCTTGAAGTAGCAACCAAATGTTTCTGATCTCAGGCAATATACATTTATAAATCTAAGACATACTGGATAATACCGTATTCGAACACGAATAAACAAATGGAATAGTTACAATTGATTTTATGTTTGATCTACTTAAACTGAGGAGGGGGTTAAACGAAATCTATTTTCATGTTTCACAGACCGGATTGCAGTTGGTAATTATACCCGGAGAGAGATAGGGAGGAGAGGAGAGGGAGAGAGCTCTAATTGATTTGGAATATATTAAAAGTGGTTTGTTCTAGGACCTCTTAACATCTATTCACATAGAACATATCTAGGACCATATTGCCCCGTTATTCCTCTTATCCTTCCACCCACCTTTTGTAAGATCGTACATGTGTTTTGCGAGAAAATTTGAGAAATTTCAGTTACAACGTAGATGCTTCTGTCTCTGGCTCAGGACAGAAGAGCTATACATATTTAAAGGGCATTTAACGAGGACTTCACATTAAAAGATTGAATAATGTGAGCAAACAAACACTACATTGATATATAACAATTATGTTACTACCGATACTCTGCAATATATCTGTAAGGATAGTCAAAAACGTTAAGTCGGCATTAAGAAAACCAGTGGCGCTGTACTTTACATTTTATTGTCAAGTATGTTAATGAACTCGGGTCATATCTCGGTGGCTCTCAAGATGATAGGTTACTGGCAATCGTTTTGTCTCACTGAATAATTAACAAAATAGAAGGGAATAGAAATAGAAATTTTTTTAAAATCTATCTTACTATAGCGCTGCTTATAGGGTTAAATGAAGCAGCGACAAAAATTCATATCATACAAGTTCGAAGAGTGCTTACAGAGATCTATGTTTTGTATACATCAGAAACCTGGACTCTAGACACCTCAATGTCCACCAAACATGTCAGGGGAGCTCAAATATATTGCGTGGTTCGCACATAAGACCAAAAGGGGAGATTTACGGAATCGTTCCAACTATCTCTAGTAGTGGTGCTCACGTAAGAAGGGTAGGCTGTATTTGCTAATATTTGGCAAAATCATGCTTTTTCGGATGCTATATTTTGAGATGCCCTCACTCTCTTAGAAACCAATGAGCTATCAAATACATCGATGTTGATGTTAGAGATACACGCAACAAAATCGAGGAAGTACATACAATAATGGAAGGAAAGGGATTTGTGGTATAGTGTTGTGAAATGCATTTTCGTTGTAGTCACTTGAATAAGAAAATATATTGGGTATAGCATGCTGCTTTTCGGGTACGGCAGATGTAAGTCAACACAATAAGACAAAATTAACACTACGCATGATATAAAATATCATTTCAAGATATAAAAAGCATATTTTATATATATATAATACCATTCGCTCTATGATAGCTCAATCGTTCGTACATGAAATTCATGTTGTTGTTCAAGAGATTTAAGTTTCTGTACATACACATATGCACATATATATATATATATATATATATATATATATATATATATATATTATATATATAACTTACTTGGAAGAGTAAGCGTGGCGTTCAATCATATAGTAATATAAATAGTATATATATGAATATATACATACGTATATGTACATACTTACATCTATACGAATATATATGCGTGTGTGTGCAAAATTGGTAACACAAACAGGACAGTGAAAACAAACAGGAAGGGCTGCTAACCCTAACCGAGGCTCCCACGTGACCTTCGGCCATCTTTCTTACTTCTTCTAACTTGTGTTTCTTTATATCCGTTGTAGCTGGAACAAGGAAGACGTGTTCTTGTTTGTTTCCTGTTCAAGCTTGCTTTACACGTTTGCCACCACAACCTTTAGTTGAATTGGATATATCTGCCACGTAAATAAGCGTGAATATTTCACGGAAGTGACTTATGCGCTAGCGTAAAGTGATTGGTGATATAAAATATTTATTTCAATAAGAAAACAATACATTTTTCACTATCCAATTACTTCCGCCACTTCCACCACCACCACGTCCATTTTTACCACTTAGCCAATCCAACGAGTTATATGCTGATAGCTTGTAAAATCATGAGCTGATATGCCCGAAACATACAAGACCATGATTTTATAAGTCTTTAAACTGCCTAGGTGATTCACCCTCAACCCAGGTGCTTGATACTGACAAGCCAAAATAATGGCGAAACATGGATGTCCATTATTCCCTGTCCGTGCTTTAATACTGGTGGCATGAAAGTTATATACGCTTTTGCAGCCACTGGAAATAACACAATGCGTATATATTAGCATATGTGTTTATTGATATATATATATATATACAATAATATGTTACATTACTCGGTAGTCAAGATAAAACTCTGAGTTTCAGATGCCGAAGTGGAAATCCACAACACCATCTCTTCGGTTATCTGGCTATTTGAAAACGCTATTTTTTCATAGCGTTTTCAAATAGCCAGATACCGAAGAGATGGTGTTGTGGATTTCCACTTCGGCTCTGAAACTCAGAGTTTTATCTTGACTACCGAGTAATGTAACATATTATTGTATATATATATATATATCAAAAACACATTGCTAATATATACGCATTGTGTTATTTCCAGTGGCTGCAAAAGCGTATAAAACTTTCATGCCACAGTATTAAAGCACGGACAGGGAATAATGGACATCCATGTTTCGCCATTATTTTGGCTTGTCAGTATATCAAGCACCGGGTGAGGGTGAATCACCTAGGCAGTTTAAAGACTTATAAAATCATGGTCTTGTATGTTTCGGGCATATCATGCTCATGATTTTACAAGCTATCAGCATATAACTCGTTGGATGGCTAAGTGGTTAAAAATGGACGTGGTGGTGGTGGTGGAAGTGGCGGAGGTAATGGGATAGTGAAACGGGTATTTGAAAACGCTATGAAAAAATAGCGTTTTCAAATAGCCAGATAACCGAAGAGATGGTGTTGTGGATTTCCACTTCGGCATCTGAAACTCAGAGTTTTATCTTGACTACCGAGTAATGTAACATATTATTGTATAGATAAATTTCCTCTATTTACATAATATTGAGGTCTCTTTCTTTCCTTTGTTATTTTACCGTTTTATCTATACATATATTCATCTATACATATATAAACACAAGTTGCTTGTTTGGGTGTCTGTTTGTGTCAAGTTGCCGTCTACACTTGTTAACAAAATTTCGTGCAACTTTGCAAACATGTTAAGGTAACATTCAATTTGTTACTACGCTCATTGATGTTTAATATAAAGCTATAATTGGATGGCTAGGGCCCTAGAAGGGGTCCACACATATATAACCCATTTGTTTCCTTTAACACCCAAGGGATTTAACCCATTCATTATGCAATATATAATAAATGAGAAAACGTATAAATACTTCTCCGATTTATTACAGAAGTTGTAACAAAACGTGTGGAATATATTTTCGTTTGCAAAACAGCTAGCACTAGAATCGAAATCAAATCTTCCATTTTCCCATTAGCTAGCAAATGCTATGGTTCGTAATTAAAAACAATAGATATCCTTAGTGGTGTATTTCATCGGCACGTGACATTTAACCTCCTGCTCGCACGAAAACTACGGTAAAGCATTCAATAATAGATCCACTTATTTCAGTTAGTGACTTATTCACGAATATACCATAAATGACGATGCCTTTCGTGTCACTTCAGGCAATTGACAAGCGCTGCATGAAGAACTGTTCTGTTTTAGATAAATGCACTGTCATCACAAATGTTACACTCTGAAAGGAAACCTTCTTAATTTATGTTGATTAATATTTTGTAAGGATGTACTCTATGTAACAGCCAACCACACAAGCAGAGAGAAATCGCCATTTATCTATGAATATTATTGCAATCTGAACTGTCCTCATGCAGTTCACACGCTGTTTACATGCATGGATGTTTTCTTAATTGATATTGATTGCTGTGTTGATGTTTCCTTAATGTACCCTTTAGTTTTCTTTAACGGCCAAGGCGAAATAACTGATCTAAAATCCCTCATTTTTCTTTTCCACCCACTGCTCGTCAGCAGTCATAAAGGTCACACGCTGTTTACATGTAGGAACAATTTCTTAATTTATATTGATGGTTGTGCCCCGCGAAAAAGATCAAATCTCAGTTCTCGATGTGTGCGTGCACGAAAACTGCAACTAAAGCGATCACAGGTAATAAATGCTTCCCACTATCGATGTAAACCGTAGCGCCCAGCACACATTTTACCACGTTTCTCATCACATATAGTGCTCTATTTAAACTAACACTTAAATCGATATTTCAACTAATTTAAGTTGTATAAATGGTTACTCACAAGTAAAACAATTTATCTATTTATTACTTAAGAGACAGTAACAGAAACAGAAACTCGTCTTGCTGCGGCCAGAACAGTCAGTAGAAGGACAAGGCAAAATGAGACGGCAGTGGAGAGACAAGCTCGCCTTGCTGCAGATAGAACAGCCTATAGAAGGGCAAGACCGTCCGAGACAGCAGTTACAACAGAAGCTCGACTTTTTGCGCATAGACTATATCAAGAAAGTGCATGGCAAACAGAGATGACAGTGGGGAGACAAGCTCGCCTAATTGCACAGAGAGTATACCAAGAAAGAGCAAGTCAGGCAAAGACATAGAGAAGCTCGCCAAGCTGCAGACAGAGAGTCACACCGACTCACGACACAAGTCGAACACTCCTTCGAAAGAAGTCTAAGACAGACACTCGACAGGACTGCGCGAGCATCAAACAACCAGAACTGACTTCACGATTTGAGTGTACGTAACTTATTTGGATTTCCTAAAAACAAGAACATATGTAAGACATTTGGGTATTCTCTGTAAATCCACAAAAACCGTTTTAAGGGCTATATACTTTGGATTGTCTTTATTGGATTAGCGAAACAATTACTGGATACGTCAGGTAGTATTAATGGGAAATAACGGATACGTCAGGTAGTATATTTATATATATAAATATGTACATATAATATATATGTATACACATGTATATATATATATACATATATGATATGATATATATAGGAGGGTAATTCAAATATTAGTCACACTTTCGCGATAACAGCTTTATTATTGTCAAAATACCTTCTGTGCATTCGTGCTTATAGCTGATACAATTATAGTCACGAGATCGAATTTTGATACTGATCGCGCTATTTTTCTTTCTAGCTTTACAGTGTAAGCATGACTACTCCACTAGCAATGTGCATCAAAAAAGAACAATGAGCAGGGACCCGACAAATGGTAATGGTGAACGCCCTGCTCCCTCTTTCTTGTGTCACGCTTCTCCGGCCACTTTAAGCTTCTCGATCCACTCAAACACACTTCTAGGCGGTAGTGCACTTCCCGCGTATTGTGCTAAGAGCCTCCGAAGAATTTCAGCAGCTGACATACATTCCGATCAGAGAAATCGGATCACTACTCTTTGTTCTTCTTTGGTGCCCATTTCTAGTGGAACAGCCATGCTTACACTGTAAACCCAGAAAGAAAAATGGCGCGATCAGGATCAATCTTCGATCATGTGACTACGCTATTACTAACTATATGTACGCATGCGCAAAAGTCAGTGTGACAATAATAAAGTTACTCTGTAGCGAAACCGCAGATAATTTTTTAACTTCCCCTCGTATATACACACACACATATACACACACACATATACACACACATACACACACATACAGAGAAAGAGGGAGAGAGAGAACTATTGGAGCTATTGTAATTTTATTATCGCTCCTCATCAAATTTTGCTTAGAGCTTAGATATGAGAATACATAAAATTGCTTACGCTCTCTTCAGCTTGTTATTTTCTTTTGATTTTCATTTCATTTAAAGAAACTTCTTCATATTATCGAAGATAAATATACGGTGTACTGCCAAAAGATAAGGCAATATTTTAAAATTTCTGTATTCTTAGTTATATGGTACAAGGAACAGATAACTTTTCAACTGATTTTCGTATTCATTTATAACTATAAATAAATAACTAAATGTTTTAATTACAATATTTAATGTTTGTGTTCTCTTTTATATTTCTTCCCCTTTAAGTATATTAAACTAAAATATTGCTAGCGGCTTAGGTACAGAACACACTGTTAGTGTTTAATGTAGATAGAATCCCTCATATATAACAGACATTTATCCCCATATTTATATACTCCCATACTTAAATAAATACAAAGATAATATATACGTATATTTCAACGTTCGGTATTGGTCAGCATACTGTACTCGTTGTAATATTTGTATATATGAATCTGAGTTTTACCATATTTATTCTTGTATGTGCCGCACCATTAAGTTAGTGTTAAGTCCAATATAATTGCCATTGTTTTAACTTTAATTTGTATTTAAGTCAAACACGAGTTCCTTTTATGTTTTTGTTTTGTGTATGTGTGTGTGTGTGTGATTTTCTTTTCACTTAAAATCAGGCATTACATTGTTCAACTTATACTCGAGTAATCCGGCAATTATTTGTTCTCTGACCAGAAAAAATTATTCTTTTAAAATAATGTTGTAATAGACTGAGATGTGTCGATGTACGTTATTCATGACCTTATCCACACAAATCATCCCATTCTGTTACCAACATTTTATTTCAACATTCTTTGTTCTATGAGACTTATCAAATAAATTCTAGAGCTTTGTAACAATACCAATGCAGATCTGCCATCTTCCTTTATTGTATCTCGTCCTACCATATTACATATTTCAATCATTGCAATGCAAAAATATTAAATACTTAACCCAAAATACAGCAACTTTAAGCACATTCGTTGAAATATTCGATATCCTGTTTCTGAATAATTAACTTGTAGTCATTCACACTGAGTAAGCTGTTTCAAACAGGTAAAAATTATTCTATTCGTGAGAGAAACAAGCTTCATCGCGATTGAGATGCATTTTATTATAAAAGTATCCGGTCGATTAAGTCTGACTTGGAGTTAAACATAAAGAACAACTGCAAAGCATTTGTTAGAAATGCTAGTTAATATTCGACATTCCTATTCAAAACAAGAAGTACGGACTACTATTTCCCCATATCTCATTACGATTACTTCGAAATTCTATGGGGTTAATTGTAACGTAAACTACTTAGTCATGCAGCACAGGGAGAACGTTGAGAGCTGATGCGAACTTCTAAAACGCGAGGTAGATGTACACTAATTTGATCATTTCTGTCACATAAAAAGAAGATTCATATTTAGTTAGATCAATATCAGAAACAAAATATTTTCTGTTTTAAACAAAAGATATCTTGTATTTAAAGTTTGTGGTTAGGAGTTATTTTTTCTTCTGTTTTGTTTGTTTTTCTTTATCAGATTTCAAAACTAAAGATTTTTCCGATTTATATCTATTTGTAAATAACATAATATATTTTAAATTTTTGAACGGAGGTGCAATAGTATAACTCTGAAGTAAATCTATGACATCGTATAATTTTCATATATTTTTATGTCTTTTTTTGTTTTCTTTTCAATCACATTCTTTAACGAGTGTGGAAGTATTTTTCTTTCCTTAACATAGCAATAATCTTCGTCAGAAAACACAAATATGACGTTAGCAGATTTCTAAACTATCTCACATAAATGTATACAGATTGCATCTAAATATTGATGTGCTGAAGACAAATTTATGAGAAACTCCCTTTTTTATTTCTCTGTATTTCTGTCTAACTGTCTGTGTCTCTCTCTGTCCCTCTCTTTTTCTCTTTCGTTGTCTTTGTTCTCTTAGAAAATTATATAAATTTGTTTGTTTGTTTGTTTGTGTATGTGTGTGTGACTGTGTGTGTGTGTGTGTGTGTGTGTGTGTGTGTGTGTGTGTGTGCATATTTCTACTACTATATCATTCTACATGTGTACAACACATGATCGCATATAGGAGGTCCAACAAAACCAGCGATGAAAAGGAAAAATAATAATAATAATAATAATCCTTTCCACTATAGACACAAAGCATGAAATTTGGTGGGAGGGGCCTAGTGAATTACATCGACTGCAATGTTTCACTGATACTTAATTTATCGACCCCGAAAGGATGAAAGACAAAGTCGACCTTGGTGGAATTTGAACTCATAACGTAACGACGGGCGTAATATCGCTAAGCATTTCCGCCAGCGTGGCAATGAATTTGCCAGCTCCCCTCCTTAATAATAATAATAATAATATAATAATAATAATAATAATAATAATAATAATAATAATAATAATAATAAAGCACTTAATGGGAAATACTGGACTAAACTAAATGCAAAAGAAATAGACAGAGAAAAATCCCAGCAGAGGTTGGGAAGCTCAGGATTCAAAGCAGGGACTGAAGGATTTTTAATTACAGCACAAGACCAAAGCCTCCCCAAAAGAAATTGCGAAAAACATATAATGAAACGAAACATAACATGTAACTGCAGAATATGTGGAGATGGACAAGAAACAATAATTATATTTTCTGTGGCTGCCCAGTCCTGGCTAAGAAGAATATATTCACAGACACGACAGAGTTGGGACCTACATACACTGGAACCTATGCCAAAACTATGGAATAACAACATAGAAAGATGGTATAAGCACACGCCAGAAACGGTCACAGAAAACGAGAAATCAACCATACTTTGGGATATGCCAATACACACAGATACAGAAATTAACACCAATAGGCCAGATATAGTTATCAGAGATCATGAAGGAAAACAATACTTTCTAATTGAGGAATTAATACCAGCAGATGACAACGTTTTGTTAAAAGAAATGGAAACTTTCAAAATACAAAAACCTGGAAATAGAGGTAACTCGAATGTGGAATCCAAAAACAGAAGCAATTCCAATCATAGTTGGCGCATTAGGTATGATAAAAAATCTTCAGACAAATACATAACAAAAACACCGGGACTTACAAATATATATAACAAACAGACAATTGCATTACTGGACACTGCACACATTCTACGCAAAGCACTTTCAATACAGTAACTATAAGAGCATCACAGCAAACCACAGCACATACCCATGGCACACAGAGCTGGGCTCAGTAGTGAAGTGAAAGCACGCTATAATAATAATAATAATAATAATAATAATAATAATAATAATACAACATGTAAACATGCGTGGTACATTACGATCCATCAACACCAGATCATCCCCGACCCCAAACACTATGTACAAAGGAACTACGAAGAAATTAAATGCCACCGATATTATTCAACCCAAGAATAACAATCGAGCGGTACGTACTTTAAACTTACAACACAAAAGGTACGAAAAACTACACGTGCAAAATAATGTGACAACAGAAATGAACGGACCGGTACCCTACGAAAATGACGACCGTCAAAATAATGGGCCGGACGTTGTTCCTCATGTCCCGCAAATAAAACCCAAAAGACATAAATGGACACGTGAGGAATACATTTCTATCTTACAAGCATACTTCACAGCAGTGCTCTACCCAAAAAATGAAAACACAACAACACATACATATAAAATATGGAAGGAAAATAATATAAATATAGACTTGGATACAGCGATGAACCCTAATAAATTAGCTAACGGACGAAGATACATTCTCAAAGCAAAGAAATATCAGAAATAGAAATAGAACATCTAAAAGAAAAAATACACCAGGAAAATGTAGATAGAAGCCACACAACAATGCCCAATAATATAAACACTGAAACAGTAAAACACAAAGACAAACGTAACATTCCCAACAAACACGATGTAAACAACGAAGGGGAGCCTAATGATTATGATAATATAAAAAGTAAAATAATCAAAGAACTGAAAACCACAGAGCTCAAAATGGACCACCGACCATACCTCCCAAGAATCAAAATAGACGAAACAACAACACCAATTATAAACAGCATAAACCTAGCCGTCAAGGAACTAATAGCCACTGAAACAAAAAGCGATATCACTGAGCTAAATGACTTAATATACGCAGCAGCCACTGCAGCCACAAAAGAAGCTGGATACTCACTCTAACCCATCCAAACAGGAGTACCACCACCCAAACAAACCCTGTGGATAAATAACATCCAAAGCAAAATACAAAAAATGAGAAAAGATCTGTCGATTCTTAATGAAATCAGCAGACAATCAACGCTACTGAGCAACAAAAGAAAACAAAAATACTCCGCAAATATAACATCACAGAAAAAGATTGACCTGAGATAAAAGAAAAACTGAAGCAAGATATCCTTGCCAAAGCACAAAGGATCCGCCGGTACGAGAAACGCCAGCGCTTCTTTGAACAAAACAAAAAGTTCAACTCCAACCCCAAAAAGTTCTACCAAGAACTTGGCAAAAATAAAATAGAGATCACTGCAGCACCAACGGCAGAAGTGGAAGAATTCTGGAGAGAAATATGGTCGGCGAACGAACAACCAAAAAAAAGGAGTATCAAAATAACAAACTCGGCATCTGAACAACTTTGGACCCCCATAACAACTGAAGAGGTCACCCAGGCACTGCAAAGACTAAGCAACTGGAGGGCACCTGGGCATGACAAGATCCCCAACTTCTGGTTGAAATATCTAACAGAATTGCACAAAAAGCTGGCTGAAAACTTTAACAACATACTAGCAGAGCCAGAGACAATGCTTGAATGGCTCACGAAGGGGAAAACCATCTTAATTCCCAAATCAAATGAGACAGCAAACCCAGAAAACTACAGACCGATAACCTGTCTCCCTACAATGTTCAAGGCATTTACTGCAGTGATATCGCAAAGGTTGAACAAGCACCTGGATGAAAACAAACTGTTCCCAGAAGAGCAGAAAGGATGCCGCAAAGGCTCATATGGCTGTAAAGATCAACTAATGATTAATAAAGCCATAACGGAAGACAGCCATAGAAAGAAGAAAGGCCTCAGTATGGCCTGGATCGACTACAAAAAGGCGTTTGATAGCTTCCCCCACACATGGATCCTCGAAACACTAGCCATTAACAAAGTAGCACCAACCAACAATCATAAAATTCATAGGGCACTCTATGAATAAATGGCAAACAGTGCTACAGCTCCAAACAAAAGAAGGACTCATGAAAACCAAAGACATCCCCATTAGAAGAGGAATATTCCAGGGAGACACGCTCTCTCCACTCCTTTTCTGCTTCGAACTGTCACCTCTATCTGATATGCTAAATAGAACTGGATGCGGATATAAATGTTACGGCAAAACGATCAGCCACCTTTTATATATGGATGCCCTAAAACTATAAGCTGCAATGACAAACAGCTGGAAACACTATTAAAGACAGTTCATGGATTTACCAAAGAAATAGATATGAAATTTGGATTAGAAAAATGCGCCAAAGTAACCATGAAAAGAGGAAAACTAGTTAAGAGTAGCAACATCACACTAGATAAAACCAATGAAATAAAAGAATTAGACCAAAGCCAAACTTACAAATACTTAGGAATCCATGAACTAGATAAGACACAACACACACAAATGAAAGAGAAAATAAAAAAAGAATATTATAGACGAGTTAGATCAATACTAAAAACAGAGCTCAATGCTAAAAACAAGATAATAGGTATTAACACTTTAGCTGTCCCAGTTATAAGTTACAGCTACACTTAACTGGACACTAAATGAACTGACCAAAATAGATAGGAAAACAAGAAAAATAATGACAGGGTCTAGGATGCATCACCCAAAATCTGACATAGAAAGACTATATATACAACGTATAGAAGGTGGTAGAGGCCTTATACAACTGGAAAACTACTATAAAATAACCACTATAGGACTGCAAAAATATCTATTTCAGAAGGAAGGAAAACTGATACAAATAGCGGCAAAACACGAGCAAAACAAAAAACTGTGCTAGTTGGGTGTGGTGGTGTGTGGTGTGGTGGTGTGGTGGTGTGTTGAGTGATGGTGTAGTATGCCGGTGGCGTTGGGGTGTGGTGGAGGCGAGAGTGGGGAAAGCAAGACTGGGGTGTAAGGGGTGGGTGGGATATAAACAAATAAATAGCAGCGATTAAGAAACAGGATGCAACTACATGAAGCAGAGGGTTCCTGTCTTACTCTTCCTTTGTCCTTCCTCCCCCACACACCAGAGCAACGACTTTTCATTCCACGGCTTTTTCCAAATCTTCTATGGAAGACGCTATAAACCCCAAATATAAAAATACAAGGTAGACCTGCGACTTTGCTTTGTTTTCTTTTTATTTATATTTTGTAGTTTGCTTCTTATCTATTCCCATTTTTCTGCCATTGTACAAAAAAAATTCATTTAAGTTTATACCATGCCAAAACCAAAACACGTCCTTATATATATATAATATATATAGATAGATAGATAGATAGATAGATAGATAGATAGATAGATAGATAGATAGATAGATAGATAGATTACATACATACAATAATACGTACATACATACATATACATGTATGTATATATATACACATAAATTTGCATTCATATACATATATATATGTATATATACACACATATACCCACACATACATACATATATATATATTTACCTTTATTTTATTTTATCTAGTTTCAGCACATGAGCTGTGGCCATGCTGGGGCACCACACACCACCATACCACACCACAGCACACCGCCATATATATATATATATATATATATATATATTGTAGAAAAGATCGTGGGTAAGGCCGACGCAATGTGAAGTAAATGCAAGGTGAATCACAAGAAAACAAATATGTGAATTAATGTAGACTTACCTTGTATTCAATATTTCGGGGTTATGAGCAGATTTTCAAGAAATTGACGAATGTTGCCGATGTGCGTGTATGTGGAAACATGCAGGCAGACACTTCCGTGAAGAAACAGCTATAGAAATGCCAGACCCGGGAATTCACAGGGCACCTGATGGCAGCACAACGGAACAAAGCAACCTTAGAATCTCTGAGGCCATCCTCATACACCAAAAGAAACCGAAAATCACAATAGAAGGGACTTAGAGAAAGTTAGCTGCAAGACTTTATAAGATTTGCCCCAGCATGGCAGCAGTCCAGTTAACGGAATTAGCAAAATATACAATGAACATTATAGTGTAGAGAAAGTCACATCTTCAAAGCTTATATTCCTTTATATATAAATATACATATATATATATATATATATATATATATTATATATATATATATATCGTGATTCTTTCTTATATATATGTTTTAGCTGCCAACGCTGAGTAGTATGCAGGTGTAAATTTTTTCAAAGTATTTTGTAAATATATTTTGCAAATATTTCTATTGCAATGCTCCTGTGTAAACAATATTTTTTCCTAAATATCTGATGAGAGAAAAATATGATGTTAAGTGTACGTGAGTTGGTATTAATTCACGTTTGTGATGAAATCGATATAGGTATAGTCAATATAAAATGCCGTATGTTGATTTTGAAAGGAAATAGGGCTTTCAATAATGTTTTAAAATTTGGAAGGATTTGTTTAAACTGAAAATGAGCTGGCATAATAAGGAGATAAATTACAGCAAACAAGCTGTAATGGTATTTTGACGTCTTACCGTAGTTTCGTATTTTTTTGTTTTCATTGTTATATTTTAATACATATATTTGCATTGCGTGCTATCACTGCATTCGCAAACACATCCCTGTTCGCTTTGGGTATGTGCGGTGTTTGGTTCTGATCTTATATTTCTGTTTTATTGATATTCCTCTACTTTAATATATGAGCAGTTCCTAGTAGGCCCCTTTACTCTAGGTTATGCATGATTGTAAACCCATAGGTTTCCTCATATATTTTGTTGCATGGATTTTACATTATAGCACGTATTACTTCATAAATTAATTCCGTTTTCATTTCCCACTTTCTGGTTGTCTCTCTGTCCTGGTCTGTAAATTCAGATAACAACTCAGGTTACCTTTATTGATATATTATCGCATTTGACAATGACACTGCTTTTGGTTGGCATGACCTGCAATTGTGGTCCTAGATAAAAAAATAAAAGATAAATTAACCTCTTTGCTTGTATAAATTATTATATTTCAACGTCTAACTATATAAGCTTCGTTATTCTGTGTCTCAGTTTTGCAATATGTCTCTGCTATTGTTTCATGAGATTTGTATGATTTGCAGTGTACGAGAGCTCAACTGATCTATGCCTTAGTTTTATACTCTCTCCTAGTTAAGTGTGGTCAGCCAAGTGTATTAATGTTAGCTGCTTCTGTCCAACCGCCATATATCAACAAATAAATATTATATTTTGCTTCATGAAATATTTTTGGGAACTCTCAGATGGGATGACTCTGATTCTGTAACGAAACCCTCATCTTAGTTGTAAACCATCACTCCAAATCTAGTTTGGAATATTGCACCACTTCTATTTTTCTTCCCATATATTTAATCTAGTATTGTACGCATCCATTTTTAGTTTAGTGTTTAGCCATACAAAATTTCTACCGTTGCATCGCCTTTCTCTCCACAATTGTCTGCCGTTTTAGTTTCCGTTTTTTAATATTCCTTGGACTTCTTGAAATAGAAACCAATTTGTTTCTGTTTTGTTCGCAATTTGTAGCTGTTTGTATTAGATGTTATTTATTCGGTTTAAAATATAATTTTGTAGTCCTACAGCCGATAATTTGAAATAGATTTTAAGGTGCATAAGAACCCTTCTAGCGATAATTGTTATAATCATGTTTCAGATTTGATATTGTGCATTCTAAATGAAGTCGTTAGTTTTATTCTTTCTCCGTTTAGACTTCCAACTTCATTTAGTATCTAATTGAGAATATGTGTATGAGTATGCGTGCATGGGTATGTATGAGTATGCGTGCATGGGTGTGTGTGCGTGTCAGTATATCTGTGTTTCTGTGCATCTGTATCATTACTGGTATTGCTAGTGTAGTGTTGACTATTATTTTTTGGTACTGATATAGAAAATATTCCTTTCATTGATCTCTTTCATTTGTCTATCCCATACACTCTGTATTAAGTTGGTTCATGCTGGTTTGTCTATCTACAGTTGATATGATTCTCTAATCTATGTTCCTTTATTTAGCATATCAGTGACATTAATTCATTATTCTCTAAGTGTACTTCTCCCGTAAATCTGTATCTAGCCTTTGTAGTGGTATCTCGATATTTATTCCCTGCATCATACAAAGTTTATTTACTTACAAAATAAGACTGAATACTATGTTGTAGTTTTTGTAACAGAGGCCAACTTTGATTAATATGTTACTTACAGGTGTTTATATTTTTATTATTACTTGTATGAATCTGCAGAATTGCTTGCCATTTAAATATGATGTTTAATGTCCCGTATATTGCCAAACGTGCCACGCTGCCGCTATCGATAGTAGGTCTGGCATAGCGCTTAGCAGCAAGTCACCCATCTTTAAGTTCTTAGATCAAATTGCGATGGGGTCTACATTGCTTTTCAGCCTGTCGAAAATTAAGTACCTGTTAAGTACTGGTGTCAATATTATCGACTTCGCTCTCCCCTAAAAAAACTGCTGGTCTTGTGCCAAATTTGAAACCATCATTGATAATACTCTGCAGTTGTTTGCAGCCTATCAAACTCTTGTGTAGGAAAGCTGGGCAAAAGCCTTTTTGTAGTATATCCAAGATAGGTTTAATCCGTTTCTTCTATTTTTTTTAATGTTCAGTTATGGCTTTCTAAAGTAGTAATTGATATTTACATCCATTTGAGAAACGTTAGCATTCATCTTGCCTTCTGCTAAAAACAATTTTCTCCCAAGTATATTTTCTCAGCAATATGTCCTAGTAAGTTATATAAAGGCAGGTGCATGTTATAGATCTGTATGTTAACTGTTATACTTGAAGATGGTGCATCCTTCAGTGGGACGGTTTCGATTAGTTTCAAGTTTCAACAGCACTTTATGTTACATTTTCGTCTGTACTTTAGTGTATCGGTTAAATAGATATTACCGAAATGGTCTTCTTGCCTCCTGTTTGTTTATTTGTTCACTGCGTCTGGGTTGCGTTGGCTGTTATGTTCATACAACTTTGTTGAGGTCCTGTGTCAGTTAACTCGTACAACCCACACATTTCTTAATGTAACCCACCATCCTTCATACTCCTGTTTATAAATTCATTCATTCCATTGCTTTCGGTGATGCATTAACTTAAAATTTATTTCTATTTTCTGTTTCATAGAATCCTTTGGGGTGTGTTATGTTCGTTTTCTTCAATAGAATGCTTCTTCTATTTCATACCAAAGATTTTTATTTTCTAAATCATCGAAGATCTATCTAGCCAGAAGTTATTCAATTTCACTTGATGCTTATTTTTTGCTGTTTTTGAAGAATTTATGTTTAGTTTCAGTTGTGACGACCGTTATTGAGTTCATTAAGAATTGAAAAGATTTTTCTGTTTATTCGTTTTTCAAGTTTTTTCTCATTGGTTTTCTTATTTTTGAATGAACAGATCTGAAGAAGAGCTTCTCCTTAAACTACAATCTTTGTTGCATATGTTATTTGCTTTAACTTAGTGGTATTGACATCTGAATGTAGTTTCATTAAGTAATTAAGGTTAGCGTTGTTTAAAGTTATTGCTATTTTACAAATGTGATTTTTCTTAGGGGGTACCTTCGTCAGTAACTAGGAAGATGTATTGATTTTAATACTCTAATTAGATTCTCATGTAAATTTTTCCTATCTCTTGTACAACCTATTCTGAAATATTCCTAATAGTTATTTTTCATTATATTTTTTGTCTGTGTTGTTAGTTATGATTTGTTTTACACTGGTTACATTTTCCATGTGTGTTTTCTTGTTTTCTATTGTGTTTTATTGTTTAGATTCTTTTGCACACGCCGTCCATGATTTATGCCCTCCGTTTCAAGTTCTTAGTTTTACTTGGATTTTCATTTTATACGGTTCTTGTTTAATGTCCCAGTTTAGTCTCTCATATATATGTGTGTATGCGTGCGTGTGCGTGAGTGTGGATTCATATGTGTGTGTGAGTGTATACAGCTATGTATTAATAACAACAAAATCAACAATGGCAATAATAATAAGAGAAGTAGTAGTAGTAATAATAATAATAATAATAATAATAATAATAATAATAATAATAATAATTATTATAATTATAAATGCCCTGATGCAGTACCAGGCAGTGGCTCTCATGCCTTCTGATCTTAATTGATTGGAAGTGTTATCATCTACGTTGTTTTGTCTTGGTATAAAAGATGGGCTACAGCAAATATTCTGCTCAATACCACAGATTTGCTTGTCAGTTGTTTGACCTTAACCAGTTGAGCATGTCCCTTAGTGGCTGACGATATGTGCATCTCTGATCACCAGCAGAAGAAGTGGGGGAGCATCATAGCTATGTGTTGAGAAGGATTCTTTGGGGTTTGAATAATTCACCTGTGGAAACATGGGTGGTTCTTTCAACATCCTTAAACAACCCTTATTCAGGGACCCTTTGAGCGGGATGGGCTACTCAACCTGAAGAAAATTCTAACTGGGCCCCACCTGCAAGGTCATGTGCGGTTTATCTTGATATGAGATCACCATGTCGCGCACATATGGTTGTGATGCATGTGCCTGGTGTACCCTTATCAGACGGATAGTCATGATGGGTATACTGGGATTCGTATATTTTACCCCAGTGTCACTTTGATGGCATGAACTGCTCTCTCACTCAATAATAATAATAATAATAATAATAATAATAATAATAATAATAATATAATAATAATAATAAATAATAATAATAATAATAATAATAACGAAGTAGAGACATCCAAATAGTCGTGGTGAAAACTAGTTTCTTAGCCTCTGGAATACACAAGCTTTGTATATATAACAAGCTTGATATGATAATCGCTCAATTAAGTTTATTAATCCAATATCTTTGACCCTATATCGAAATTAGAAGCGACGATAAGATGAATGAAAGCAACAACGTTTGCTTGTCATGCGATAATTAAATCTGTGAATGTATAAATGAAAGGAATGGAATAGGTATATCCATTCTCTGATACATGTTTATATATATATGTATATATATATATATATATATATTATATATATATATATATATATATATATATATATATGTGTGTGTGTGTATGTGTGTGTGTGTGTGTGTGCGTGTGTGTGTGTGTGCGTGTATACATATATATATATACATATATATTTATACACATATATATATATATATATATATATATATATATATATATATATATATATATATATGTATATATATCACTCTTGTGTCAAGATAATAATAATAATCCTTTCCATTATTGGTACAAGGCCTGATATTTTGGAGAACGGATTCATCGATTCCATAGACCCCAGTGCTTGACCAGTACTTATTTCATCAACCCCGAAAGAATGAAATACAAAGCCAACCACAACGGAATTTGAACTCAGAACGTAAGGACGAAATGCCGCTAAACTTTTCGACCAAATTGCTAAAGATTCTGCCAGCTCACCTTCATGATAATGGTAATAATAAAGAGAATATCAGGAAAGAGTGTTACCGGAGAGTTCGTGCATTCCTAAAATCCGATTTCAATGCACGGAACAAGGTGTTAGCTATGAATTCCTTAGACGTTTTGGTTGTTATTTACAGTTTCAATGAGTTGAACTGGAATATGAGCGAAATAAGGAAAATTGACAGGAAATTCCGTAAGCTGCTGACTTGCAATAAGATACACCACTCGAAGGCAGACGCAAATCGTCTTTACCTACCCAGAGCTCAACGAGGTCGAGACTTGATCCGATTTGAAATTTCTTACAAAACCACCACAATTGGACGGCAAAATATTGTGAAACATCTAATGACTGGATGCTAATGCTCATTGAAAACCATAAAAGATGTAAGAAGCTACATTTTGTGATGAAGGAGAGCAAACTATTTTCAAGTGAACCTATGCATAATACCCAGGTTGAATAGCAACTGTAGTTGCAAAGAAGGTTAAATCAATAGCAAAACAAAATGCGTTTGAACAATTGGCTGACAGGTGGGAACGAAAACCTGTGCATGGGAAATATGAGGCCCGTAGCAAACAAGTTGATGTAGTCTAGAAGCACATCCATCAGTGGCTTCGGAGCTCAGGGCTAGAGGCTGATAGCGAAGGCTATATCTTGATTGCCGAAGATCAGAGCTTATTGACCAGGAACTATTAAGCCAACGTGATGGAATATGGTGTAGAATCAAAGTGCCGATACTGTAACGAAAGGATAGAATCAGTTGACCACCTAATCACTTGATGTAAGGTTTTAGCACCTGGAGAGTACAAATCAAGACACGAGAGAATTGGCCAATATCTACACGGGATAATATGTCGGCATTAACAACACAACAACATTACCCTGATGGAATAACAGACAATATTTCTTACGAATCCTGATTTAAAACTGATCAGAAGTGTTCATAAGTTCATGTTTTGTCTTCGTGTAAGAGATGGGCTACAGCAAATATTCTGCTCAATACCACAGATTTGCTTGTCATTTGCTTGACCATAGCCACGCGATATTAGCGACTGGTGCGATATTAGAGCACCTCTGATCACGAGCAGATTTAGTGGAGATCAACATAGTCATGTGCTGAGAGGAATCGTTTGGGATTCGAATAATTCACCTCTGGAAACATGAGTATTTTATTCATCACCCTTAAACAGCTCATATTCAAGGGTGTTTTGGGCAGGATGGGCTACTCAACCTGACGGAAATTTCTAACTGGGCCCCATGTGCAACGTCACCATGTCGTGCAAATATAGTTGTGAAGCGTGTGCCTGTTGTATCTTTAGCAAACAGTCGTTATGTGTATATTTTTGTACCCCAGTATTTGTACAAATTTGTACAGTATAGGGTACAAAATACAGTAATGCTATATTTTTGTACCCCAGAATTACCTGGTTGGTATGAGCTCTTCTCTCACTCAATGAAAATAATACTGTCTTGTGAGGTGACTAAGTATTCCGGTGTATTTTCCTTCCACACTGCGTGACGAAGTAATAATAACCACTAAGAGTTTACATAAAAAATAGCATTATACACAACACTGGACAGATAATAATAAGCATTATTGTTGTCTTGTTACTTTCGTTAAAAATTATTTTAGTAAGTCTGTACAAAGCGAGTTGGAAATATAGGCTTGTAAATAGAAACAATAATTTGAATGGACTGAACGCTACAGTAAATTCTAGTAGATTATAATACATTAATACCTTGACGCCTGAACTCAGCTGAAATTACCATTATGAGGAATCTGTAGAGACTATCGATATATAAAGTAAAATTGTAAACTGATCAAGTTTTTTCCTGCAATTTTCAGTCTTCTTTTATCCAAACTGCATTGTACCAGATTTACATAATAATTCTTACCTCTGTCTCCCCATCCCTTCATCTGCTATATGCTCTTCTAATATCATGATGCCTAAACGAGACTGAATTTACTATCAAGAGGAATCTATTCAAACTGTTGAAATATCAGGTAAGTGGTAATTGGTTTTGCTTCTGTTTTCAATCGTTTATTTCCAACTTGCATTACAGTGGTTTTCTAAAATGATGTCAATGGCTTCATGTCACATTCTTTCTTACAAATAATATTGGCGCGAGCCCTCGTGTCTAAATAAGGAGACACCTTATCTGTTGGTGA
>NC_042999.1:147506236-147528736 GCF_006345805.1 Octopus sinensis
TAGATAGAGAGAGAGAGAGGAGAGAGAGAGAAGAGAAAGAGTGTCAGACAAACAGATAGAATATCCGAGATTAGCAAGAGGAATGGAGAAAATATTCTAATATTAGAAAATAGAACTACAAGACATCCAGTTATTATCAAAGCAAATTCATGAGTGCTGCTAAAAGAGCTATGCGTTGGGTTGTTTTGAGAAACCACATGGTGCATGAGGTTCGGCAAACCATGATAGTGTCAATCATGTTGGCTTCTGAGCAAATTATTTCTACACAGTTTCACATAGAATATGTTGCCGAACTTCAGCTGCATGAAAAAGTCTTATTAAATATATCTCTCTTCGTGGAATCTATCTAACAGCAGGGTGCTAACCAAAGTAACATTTTGAGAGCACGGTCATACATACGTCGCTTTTACATGCACCTTTTTTATTGTTTCAGTCATTAGACCGCGGTCATACTGGAGCACCACCTTCAGGACGTTTTAGTTGAATGAAGCGCCTGCAGTGCTTATTTTCTAAACTTGATAATTATTCTATCTGTTACTTTTGTCGAATTGTTCAGTTATGGGGATGCAAACTCACTAACACCGGTTGTCAAGCATTAGTAGAGAGACAAAGACAGACAGAAAGATTCATGTATTTGATAGATATACATATATACATATATACATACATATATATATATACACACATACATATATATATATATATATATATATATTATATATATATATATATATATATATATATGTCAAAAAATGTGAAGCATGACTGTCACCACTACTACATGAACCTGAAGATTGCAGAATTTCATGCATGAAAGTACTAGTTCAATCAGAATGAACATTTAACATTCTATTATTTTATTTTATTTAATTATATTATATTATATTATATTATATCATTATAAGATTGTAAATAAAACGTGAAAATCAGACAAGGCTGGAATTCCTTTTATTAATATATTCTTCTATACACAATCACCCCCCATATATATATCTATATATATACACACACACACACATATATATATATATATATATATATACATACATATATATATATAATATATATATATATATATATATATATATTATATATATATATAGGACTGGCTTCTTCTTCGGTGTCAGTCTACCAAATCTATTCACAGGACTTTGATCGGCCCGAAGCTTTAATAGAAAAACACTAGCCCAAGGTACGATGCAGTGGAACTGAACACGAAATCATGTGTCTAGGAAGCAAGTTTCTTATCACACTACCACACCTGCGTCTACACTAAGTGAATTTTTATATTGGAAAATGCTACTTAATATTGGCTGATATTGTAGGCTCACCAGAATTAAGAATCCGATGCACGAGGACGGGAGAAAACCTATAACGAGTTCATAGATTATCGAACTATTACATATCCTGACGCACAATCGGCTTTCGACGTCTAGATATATTTAGTAATAGATCGATTGGGTAGTAAACCAAATGAATAAATGTCTGTTATACTGGCTAGTAATGTTTATCCCCAGACTGGCTCTAATTGGTTATTACCAGTGAGATCACATTAGCTGCTTTTATTAGGTGAAGGAGTGGAGGGAGATTAAGTGTCTGCTTATTATATTATACATTGTGTTTTTCCTCCTTTTTTGGCCCGTGGTACGAGATGTCAATGAGATATGACTGGTATGTACTACATTCTCGGTGAGATAGAGTATGCAATTTTACACGGTTTTTGATAGTACTGAATGATATTATAAATTCGATATGTATTAATATAAAGGCTTCTATGACCTCGGAATATGGTATATGTAAGAAGTAAATCGTTGTGATAAAGAATCTTGTGACACATATATATAAATAATATGTGTTTGTATGTGTGTGTATGTACACACCTACAAATGCACTCACACACGTCAAGGTCACCAGCCCTCTTCCACACGCACATACATGCTCTCTTATACACACGCATGCGCACCTTCGTTTTCGGATCACCACTACTTTATTATCTCTTCTTCTTCTTCTTTTTCTTCTTCTTCTTCTTCACCGCACTCCTGTGTGACCCCTCTGCCCGACATTCGCCATGATAGATCGCTAGCCACTACACATTCTTTATTTTATCTCCTTGTTTCTTTATGTGCTCCTTTCTGTGGAAAAGCGTAGGCTCAAAACGTTAAAGGCTTTTTTTACTTCCCGAGCGTTAAACTAATACATCAATTTGTTGTCTACACCACCTGTCTTCGTCTTTTACCTTTTGTAAATTCTCCCTATATATATATCTATGTATATATCCATGTATATATATATATATACATAGATATATACATAGATATATAGATTGATAGATAGATAGATAGATAGATAGATAGATAGATAGATAGATAGATAGATAGATAGATAGATAGATATAGATACATGTATATATATATAGATATATATATAGATAGATAGAGAGAGAGGGAGAGAGTGAGAGATACAGAGATAGAGATATAGAGAGATAGATAGATAAGTAGGTAGGTAGGTTAGTAGGTAGGTAGGTAGGTAGGTAGGTAGGTAGGTAGGTAGATACATACATGGTGGCTGCCCCCTCGTTACCGGGTATGGCCATTGCACGAAGCTTAATCAATGTTGTTAGCGTGCAATGCCTGTGCAAGAAGATTTTTTTAAGTGGTGAAAGGTTGTGCACTGAGTCAATCTCACTCACTAAGCAACAGTAGCCATAATCCGAAAAGAAGAACAAGTCAACATCATCGGTAACCACTGAGCTGCAGGTTTTATGTCGGAGTTATCCCAGTTACCTGATTTACCTTCTCCTAGAAGGATGCCCTAACAAAGGCTAGGAGTCCTTCACTCCCAATGGTTTAGACGCGCGATCGGGTATTCAGTCCGATTATTTCTATGTCCCCGCGCATGATCCAGCCGTAAGACATTTATTGGATGGTCGTTGACTCTCAAGAGTTCCTCCGCCCTTTGACGGGTTTTGTTTTTCATCCCGCAGGGTGTCCAATAAACACCCTCCTCACTAAGCAAGCTTGGTGGGGTTACCAGTTTAGTCGCCGACGACCCGACCATGCAACAGGTTGTACTGGGTTACCTGTAGCACTCAAACGTGACCTGACACATACATACATACATACATACACACACACATACATACACACACATACATACACACACAGATACATACATACTTACATAGACAGAAAGCTTTATATACATATCAAATAACTGGCGAGCTTAAAAATTATTCACTTTTCCAGTCTATCATTAAATTAAAATACATACTTAATCTGTGATATTGCCTCATATATCAAGCCATGGTTGCCATTCTCATAAATCAGTAAACTGTTTATATATATATATATATTATATATATATAATATATATATATATATATATATATATATATATATATATATATATATATATATTATATATATATATATGTATGTATGTATGTATGTATGTATCTATATATACATATACACGCTTACATATGAATATAAGTTCATATATAACACTCTTTTACGATTGAATTTTAATGTTAATTTATGCTCATATGTATATTATCCAAAACAATTGTTTTCAAAATGCATTGATTATTCCTTTACGTTTGGTTGCTAATCTAACTGCATTGCACTTCGTTTTATTACTAGTAATATATAACGGCTAGACTCTAAGTATGTGTGTGTGATGGGTGTATGTATATACAAGGGGGTCTATGCAAAGACTTGAGCCTCAAAAAACAAATCATGTTACAAGACTTCTGATGAAGGTAAAATACTTCAAGGCTCAAAGGTCTAGAAGGCTCAAAACTTTTCATACACCTCTCATATATATACAAGTGTATGCTGGTGAGGTTCCATTAAGCCTATAACCTTGGGCTAAAAAATATAAATGATATTAAAATAATAGGAGTGACTGTGTGGTAAGTAGCTTGCTTACCAACCACATGGTCCCAGGTTCAGTTCCATTGCGTGGCACCTTCGGCAAGTGTCTTCTACTACCGATGCTGGTGTGTTTATTGTTCACGTAAACTAGCGGGTAGGCAAAAGTAATTCGATAGAATAAGTACTAAGCTTACAAGGAATAAGTCGTGGACTTTATTTGGACGCAGTCAAATGACTGAAACAAGTAAAAGAATAAAAGCCCATATATATAGTTAGTTAGATAAATGCGCATGGATATATAAGTATGAATACATATTGATATATTAAGATATATATACATACATATATATATATACATACACACACACACACATATATATATATATATATATATATATATATATGTGTGTGAGTGTGTGTGTGTGTGTGTGTGTGTATACAGATGTATATAGATAGAAAGATAGACAGATAGATAGATAGGTAGATAGATAGATATGTTTCTTTATTAGCCACACAGGGCTGCACACAGATAGAACAAATTACAAGGTAGAGCTTTTCTTTTGAAGGTTTAATAAAATAAAATTTAAAAAAAGGAAGGGGGGAGTTTCGATCAATAGGGATCGTTATCACAGAAATGTCAATATGAAGTGTAAAGGGGAGGACAGGTGAGGTTTACCCGTGGAAAGAAAAGCCTACGGAAAAGACCACGGTAACCTCGGTCAATGGAGTCACATGTTATATTTCTTTTTTTTTTTTTTGCAAATAAGCAACTCTCTGTTTTCAATTTCTGGGTTCATAGGATCATGCTCAAGGTGGCTTCGTCATTCATACGTGCCATTCTTGCTACATTCACCCATCTTTTTTTAAAACATTCGCTAGACAAAACTTGCCTCTCTACTCTCACTTTCCTTTTCAAGTGGTAGATAGATAGATAGATAGATAGATAGATAGATAGATAGATAGATAGATAGATAGATAGATAGATAGATAGATAGATAGATAGATAGATAGATAGATAGATAGATAGATAGATAGATATGCATATTCAGTATAATCCTATAGATTTTCAAACAACTCAAGTTTCAAACCACTGCGATACATCTGCAGGGTGCGATGGGTATATTATCGCCATTTTATATTTGTTATCTCGCGTATGCAGATTATTTGTTTTCGATTTTGTAGATTACACAGTATAATAGGGTCAGTTAGTCATCGTCTTTGAGAAAAACAGCACCATGACGCAATTCGTTCTGCCAGAAATTTGGAAACGACATACTGTATTACTTGGCATTAGCGCTGGAAGCTCCAATGCGAACATTTCAGAGAGTTTGGGTGTTAATTTGAGGATATGTACCGAGAGTGATAAAAATCAAACATGCAGTCAATACCATGGTGCTTGGAGTGATCACTAGTGATGACGATTGTACCATCGTGCAATTCACTGCGGAAGCTCCAATACGAACACGTGGTGAACACACAGAGCAGCCGTTGCCTTGCCGTATCCCCAAAACATGAACCGAGAGGGATAAAAATCAAGCATCCAGTTAGCATCATGGTGTTTGGAGTGATCATTAGTGATTCATCGTCTTCGAAAGGTAGACACGGCAAGTCGACCATGGAGAAACATGAACTCAGAACGTAAAGACGGAAGAAATGCAGCTAAGAAGATTGCTCGGCGCAGTATCGAATCTTCCAGCCCGCTGCCTTGTAACAGTAGAATATCAAAACATTAATCGTTTAGTTTAACGATGAATTAAAAGTTATATGGTGTAGAAAATATAATTTCAGTAACAAATATTGGTCGCTGTATGATTTTGATGTTAATATGAATCTGAATGAAGGCGCCGAGCCTTGTCCCACAATTTGAAATTAATAGACTACTATTTCTTACTCAGAACTAAACGAAATCTTCACTTTCCCGGATGGGAATATAATTCCTAGTATAATGTATATAGTTATATATTTATAACTTTTGTAAAGTGTCATTTTGTGATTCATTTTCTACTGAAAATAAATCACTTCCGAAAGTTTCTAATGTGTAAGTATATATGACATCTATAGATAATATTAGTATACAAACTCATAAAACGTACATATGTGTGTTCGGCAATATATATAATTAGAATGGGTTTTTTTTTTCAGCTTCCATCAAAATCTACGTAATGCTTACATTCTTTCTTGCCAAAAGCAAGCGTTGAAAAGATAATTGAATACTAAGAAACAAAAGAATGACCTTTATCTCAGAGATGAAACACCTGCGTATTGTTTTGGCCTCCAGTTGATCGATTCCATGATTGCACAGAAAAATATCATTCTCCATGCACGCACAACGTTGACAGAGATTCACGCAATTCGTAGATATATGCATTCACATACGCAAAAAGATACATATCTAGATGTAATTGTACTTAGTCGTGTCTTCCGACACAAAGATATGGAACAGACACTCACTCTACTTTACACATTATCATACAACCATCTATACATCTGCATCTACATTTACATGTCAGCACAAAAAAAATACAGGTACCAAAAGGTATATATATGTGAACTTTCTTCTGTGTGTGTGTTTTCCCGTCTGCATGTATATACATATGAATATATATATATGCATACATGCACATGAATGTGTATTTATATATGCCCTGCCTATCACTCACTATCTCTCTCTCCCAGTATATATACATATATACACACAGATACACACACATATATGTATGTATATGTATATATATACATGTATATGTATATATATATATATTATTATATATATATATATATATACATATTTATATGTATGTATGTGCATTTATATATGTATATGCATATAGATATATATATATACATACTTAAATATATATGTGTGCGTCTATACCTATGGACAGAGTCACACATGCACAAGCATGCATACATGCATATATACACGCACATACATACACATACATATATATATTCGTGCATGCATACGTACATACGTACGTACAAACAAAGATATGCGAATTTTAAACATTTGTAGCTGTTAATATACGCAATTTCGAATATGCACATTGCATATCATGGACATATCTGATGATATACACTTACAAATATCTACAAAAGCACAGAAAAGCAAACACCTATAGCGTTATCATAAGTCAACGGGTGGTAATATGAAATTTTGTGCACATTTCTACATAAATAAAATTTTATACTACCATAGAAACGTATACTTCCAGAACAAGAAGCTACAGCAAATCTGGATGAAAGACATAGTAAGTTTTGTGTATGAAAAATCATTATATAAACTTAGAAAAGATATGCCAGTATGTGCAGAAGATTTGTGCATGGTGAGTATATGTTGATGATTAATCGAAGATTTTGTTGTGAAAATTCCGAAATCTCTCCGCGTAAAAGTTTTTAATCGTTGTAAGATCATGACTATTTTTATAAGCGTATATGAATGTTATATATTTACATATGTTTGTATCTCTGTGTGTGAATATACACCTTTATGTTCATACATACATACATACATACATATATACTCGTATATATACTCGTATATGTATATAGTGAGAATTTACAAAAACACAAAAGATGAAGACGGGTGTGTAAACAACAAACAGATGTATTAATTTAACGCTCGGGAAGTGAGATAGTCTTTTACGTTTCGAGCCTACGCTCTTCAACAGAAAGGAACACAGAAATAAACAGAGAGACAAAATAGAAAAAAGATTTAGTAGCTAGCGATCTATCATGGCTAATGCCGGACAGAGGGCTCGCACAGGGGAGCTAGGAAGAAGGGGAGATAATAAAGTAGAGGTGATCCGAAAACGAAGGTGCGTGTGCGTGAGGAAGGGTGCTAGTGACATTGACATGTGTGTTTGTGTGCATTTGTAGGTGTATGGATGATGGTGTAGGTGCTGGAAAGTGGTCAGGATAGTTCACTAAGTCTCATAACTTCAAACCATAAGTTATAATGTCAATAAAATATGAAATGTTAGTTAGCATCACCTTTTACTAAATACCTTCTGTTCATTTTCTAATATAATGGATAAAACACAAACCATCGTGCATACACCTTCATATTCACGAAACAAATTTCCGCTTGCGAGAGCGTCTGGAGACTTTCGTGTCTACATAGTTTCTTTGAATACTCCAACAGTAGTCTGCCGTCATGTGTGTGTTCCATCAGCCTTGATATCTCACCTCCATTATCTTGGTTGGTTGATGAAAACGCTCGCCATGCTTATCGCTCATGTCACCGAGACTAGCAAGAAATTCATCGAGATGGCTATTGAGAAAATGAAGCTTTATTCTCATGTTGCAGCCTAAAAGATGAAAGCTATCAACTAATGTCTCGACCAAATCCTTGTAGTTTTCAGCCTTTTCGCTCCCCCAACATACTTTCACAACTGTCACAAATAAATCTCATGCTCTTTTTTCTATGTCAGCCATCGAGCTCAAGAAATTCTGGCATTTCATTAACTTTCTGATTTGTGATCCATCAAAATGCCAGCCGTTATTTAATCATAACTAAGGCCAGGAAATGTTATTCATATAAATTTGAAACAGTTACCTTCCACATTAAGAGCTTTGACAAATTACTTCATTGGTCCTAGTTTAATATGAAGGGGTGGAAAGATGATTTTCGCTCGCTCAACAATTAATATATAACAATTAACATATAATTTAGAGACAAGTAACACGTGTCTCATCATTATAAGATGAGACACGTGTTACTGATCACGGTTACTGATGCGGATTCGCCTATCAAATTATTTTACTTGCTAAAACCTAGGTATGACCGTGAAAAATAACAAGGTAAAAGTTTTTATTTTTCATTGCCTTCAAAAAATTGCTCTTAAAATGTGATTTTGGTCATTTTGACTGCCTCTTCTAGCGTGTAAATATTACCTATTAATGGTATTTTCTCTTGTGTTTAAACGTACACTATTTTATATTGAGAAAGTGTTGTCTATTGACATTTAATGCATGCTAGGCCACTGGAGGGGAAATTTCTAAAAATATTCACCACCCTATATAATTTTACGAATTATATATATATATTGATGCAGGCCTGGCTGTGTCTTAAGAAGTTTGTTTCCCAACCACATGGTTCTACGTTCAGTCTCACTAAGTGGCACTCCGAACAAGTGTCTTCTATAGCCTCGAGCCGACAAAAGTCTTGTGAACTGATTTGTAAGACAGAAACTGAAAGAAACCTGTCGTATATATATGTATATATATATATATATATATACGTGTGTGTGTGTGTATGAGCGTGCGCACGCGCCTGTGTCCTTCTATCCGCGTTTTTCTCCCCACCACCGCTTGACAACCAGTGTTGGTGCATTTACGTTCACGTAACTTAGCGGTTCGGCAAAAGATTTCAAGAAAATAGTACCGGACTTTAGAAAATGTACTTCAGTCGATATGTTGGAATAAAATTTCCTTCAAGGCAGTGCCCCAGCATGGTCGCAGTCTAATGACTGAAACACCAAAAAGATAAAAGATATTACCATCAATGATCATACAGCTAATTTAATTATAAGTATGTCTGTCAGACTCTCTTAGCTAAACATATTCTGAACTGTGTAGAATCATTACATATAAATTAGATAAAATCAATAACAAAATTCACTAAATCACCAGATTATCAATTCTGAACAACAATACACCTGTAATTTGCAGCTTTGTTAACATGTAAACATAAACAAGAATACAGTTTTACACAATTATATATAATTGACACCTAATCTTCTCTCTGTAAATGCCTATCATTAGCAGTATCATACTTGGCAAAACGTCATACGCAGAAAACAAATTATAAGTAATACAATTTAGGAAATGAAACTTCTTAACAACAGTTTATAAATTCAAAATGACACAGATTCCTCCGATTTAAGCATGGAAACCAAAATTTCCATTGAAATTTCGAATCTACTTGGAATGTATAAATTTTAGTTGTATTCAGGAAAGACGTAAGCAAGATATTGAACATTTATCTCTGAAAAATAGGCTCAGAATATTCAAGTATCTTAAACACAATATTTAACCTTGAATATGCAAAATTCAAAGTCATGTTAAGCCAAACGTTTCTGTAATACTACACCAAACTATTGAAGCTATATAGAATTAATGTCTTTATACACAACTTTGCGAAATATTTGATTAAATACAATAACCATACACTTAGCGCAGTAACGTGATCTCCAGGTACAAAAATATGCTACACAAAGGGAGGACACTCTGGTGATTTTCTACTTACGGACAGAAAGGTTACTTTTCAAGTAAAGTTTCTTGAATTCATTATGTGTTAGATCAGCCCTTGTATGCAAAATTTAAGACATTCCAAGTAAAAACGAATATTACATAAATTCAATAACTTGGTTTAATTCCGACCTCTTTAAGATAGCTGTTTTTGGGGGGGGGACAACACTATAGAATGGTTAATGTCCTGTCATTTTTAATACATTCTTATAGAAACATGAGATGATTCTTTTCTTTCTTTCTTAGTTGTAGTAAACACACACCGAAACTATAAATTCATACAAACGTATATTCGCACAAACCTATACTCTGCGATGTATCATCGCCATCCACCTCACCAGAAATATATTGCGACAAATAAGAATACAGAAACATCTCCATCAAAGCATTGTTTTGAAATTTTTACTTTCTTTTTCTTTCTTTATTTCTATAATATTTCATAACTTAATTTGCAATAGCATCACAATAACCAAGGTGTATATTATGATCTTCATTGTCAAAACAATGACACAGAGAGACAAATTAGCGATTTTTTATTAAATTTCCTTCTAAAAATTTGTTGTTTATGAAGAATCACACACGATAAAATTACAATAATTTTCTAATAAATCCACCTGCTTAATAACCATACAATTCCTCTGTCAGGTACAGACAGTTGCATAAGATTATGTCACTAGATACAGAGATGGATAGACAAGTATTTACATAATAATCGAAAAGAAACTCCCACAAATATAGCAGTTAAAATGAACACTCGTCTTATAGAGTAAATTTATCATAAACGACGGTGTTTATAAGCCATTTAAAAACACACAAAAAAAACAAATTTATATTCACTTCAACATTTAAGTTCAATTTGTCAAAATATTTTCGTCGCTTTGAAACTCTGACCTGTTCATTGAGGCTGCAATTGTTTTTGTTTCAGCATACGATCTCAGATCAGGTCGCTTGTTATGCAAGTACATCTCCGAAGCACAATAATATTTCCTGTAATTCGTAAATTTCAAACAATTTGCATTTATATGCATATCTACATACAGTCACATACGAGAGATTCATTCCATAAGTTTTTAAACTTTAGGAGAGGAAATGCACACGCAGCCGCACAAACACACATACATATGCAGACACGCATACACGCACAAATATATATGTACATATATAGATATATATATATGTACATATATATATATATATATATATATATATATAGATATAGATATATATATATTATATATATATATGTATATCTATATATACATATATATATATATATATATATATATATATATATATGTGTGTGTGTGTGTGTGTGTGTGTGTGTGGTGTGTGTGTGTGTGCTTGTATTTATATATGTACGCATACAATTATACATGTATGTATATATGTGAAAAACTCGCAATATTCGGCGCTTGCGGGCTTCAGCAATGCCTTTTATACACATATATACTTACAAGATTTCAATATGCCATAGATGTTTCGTGATTTATCACAAAACCCGTGCACCAGTTTTTTTTGTATATCATCACGTTGAATGAAGTTATTTTATTGACAACTATTTAGCATTATTGGTTTTATGAGAAAAAAGAAAGACCGTCCTTTGTTGGTGAAACAAGTTAATTCTAATAAAATGCAGATTTTTTGAAGTTTATAAAGAATAAGAGAGAATGAAGACTTAGTTCTGGAACTCTATTTAATTAAATTTTGTTGTTCATTCATGTCGCGACGCTAGTATCATAAATATTTTGTGCTATGTCATTTGCTAATTTAGAAAATTTTTTAAAAAGCCAAGAATTTAATATATAAGACGAATGATTTATTTAATGTTTGACTGTTATGCAACTTTTTTAACGGAACGCTAAAAGTGTTTACCAAAGTTAATTTCGAAATTTTGACACAAGGCCAGCAATTTCAGGGAAGGGAGTAAGGCGATTACATCGCCCCCAGTGTCCAATCGGTAATCATTTTATCGACTCTGAAAGGATGAGAGGTAAAGTCAACCTCCGTGAAACGCAATGACTCCATGTAATTAACTGGTACTTATTATATCGACACTGAAATGCTGAAAGTCAGAGTCGACCTTGGTGGAATCTGAACTCAGAACATAAAGATAGACGAAATGCCGCTAACTGTTTCGCTCGGAATGCTAAAGACTCTGCCAGTTCACAACCTTACAGCTTTACTAATATTAATAAATGTTAGAATCTCAACATTACTAAAGAGTGACCCAAAGACGATTCACACAAAACACACGGACGTGCGCACACTCTCTCACACACACACGCATGCACTCACACATTCAAACACAAGCACACAAATCCAGACAGACTCAAGCATACAGCGCACACATAGCATTTACTATTACTTCATAAGCTTATATTAGTGAATTTCCTTTCAAAAAATATGATACCGTTCTATAGTGTGTGCATGGATTTAATTTGTGCGAAGACAACGGAATGGTCGTATTTGGACGAAATACATTTGTCCAAGTGACTAGATTTGATATAGTTGATCACTATCATATGTTACTGTATACCTTGACTTGCAGTAGATGAGAAAGGCAAAACAAACAGAAAAAAAATGTTTGATGGAAAGCAAGCATGTGTCAACCTGGGACGTAGGCTTTCTCAACACCTGCTGTAAGAAACATTTTATCGTTCTCACATCTATACAAAGCGTGTAGATACTCAGAGAGCAATCAACCGAAGGCATTTCTCGAAATCGAGGCGTAGCCATCATGTGCATACATATATAAGTGTGTAGGTACGTGCATACGTACGTCTGAGAGAAATTTCTACATCTCATGCTTTGAATAAGATTAACAACAACATTAAGAGTAACATGTCCCTTACAATATTACCACATGACCCATTTGTATTTATCATACTTAAGTAAATCTAATACAACTTTTATGTGACCATAAAATACCAGGGATGAAAAAATAAAAATTCGAGAATGTTAATAAAACAACTTTAACATTATCAAACTGAACAACGGGGCAAAATATTACTGAATATAAGCGTTTCATAAAGTTTTAAATGCGTAAGTTCAATACGTGAGTAACCTAAACACATACCTAAGTAATCTGATTTAAACGGAACTAGATTGCAGCTTCATAAGTCGGAGAAAAAATTATTAGGGGAATACAGCTGACACAGACAACGGAATAAACCACAATTTACCCCAGTAGATTTAATAAAATTTAGTATTCGAAATTCTGAGAATCTTACCGAGTAGAGGCCGTATCAAAGTGGTCAGAAAGGTACAACTCGCATTACTATGGGATGGAATAGCTGTGATTATATTTTCCATGAAATGTCACATATTAGAAATCCAACACGGTCGTATATATGCATAAGTTTTCTCAGGCAACCTGAGTAGCGCTGTAAATGATTTTCAAAGGTGTGTTATTCTACTATTTGCTTCAAAATGTACTGTTAATGAATGCACTCTGTTGATGAGATCTGTCACAAAAGTGTCATAAAATATTTAAAACAAGGACATAGAGGTAGTCATCTTAGATTAGGTGTGAAAAACATAATAGAACGTGCGAACGTATAATAATCCACGTTTAGCTCGAAGTCATTTCCTTCAAAAATCAATGGGAAAATGTTATCACGTTAGCAAATAGCGGAACCCATTTATTCACTGTACCAATCAAATATTTTGTGTTGCGATTACTTTTACAGTATGGTAGGGCATTATACTCGGAATTCAATGGCGACTGTATTCCGATTGGTTGTATGTTTGGTTGCTAATGATTACGAAACTTTGTAATACCCACTTTATTCCAAAATTAGAAAAAAAAAGTCAGTTTGAGAGAACAGACAGCAGATGAATTCATCATTGAAGTTGATTAATTCAATATCTTTGAAATATAAAATAGGTAATAATCCATCTCGTATTCAATATTGTCTTTTTATGAGACATCTAACTTTATCTATTTGATAAGAAGAAAAGGGTTGGTTCCGATAGAAGTCTTGGTATTTGCATGTGAGTCTGTTTTGCTTTTATTCAAGTTAAAGTGTTGTCTCTTTATTTCTTATTTCATTGTGGACGTTTTCTATTGTATTTATTGATAAGATAATTACAATCATTGTCGTCCGCTAACAGTTATTATATTCTCAATGATTTGTCAGTATAGCTTTAACTGAATGGACAAATACAGAGAAAAGAGTCAAATTACAGACATTTTAATTCTAAGTGGAATTTCACTGCGCCTTCCATGATCTAAACCTCGATTACTCGGTTTTATATACACGAAAATTGCGATATTATCGCTACAGAATTACATTTTCAAATTTACGAATGAACTGTAATCAATGTAGGGTTAAAAGGCAAACTGACAGATTCATTAGTCTGACATATTGAATGACTTTCCATATATGCTACAGATCTCTGCGTTCTGAATTCAAACCCTAGCAGGTCAACTTTGTCTTCTATATCTTAAAGATTGTTGAATAAAGTAATAATCAAATAATGGAATTGAATTACATACAGTGACAAGGAAATTATATGGAGTGAGATGATAACTCCCTACTTTTATAGTATTTCATTTGTGCTCAACACATCGGACAATGCGGAAACCTTTTATATAGACAGGTTTATATTTAAGCTTATATATTTATTGTTCAGGAGAAAACGATATGACGAAATAAGCGATAATAAAATGGGAAAATGAATATATTAAGAAAAATGTAGAATAAAACCTACAGAAGAGACAAAATATGTTAAAAATACGAACACTGTAGAAGATATACAAATAGAATAAAAACATTTAGACACCTAGTTTAGATTAAATATTTACCACATGTAGTGGCTATGTGTGTATAGTTATAACTACACGCAACCATTTATATACACGAGTTTTTCCTTTGACTACATACTCGTATACACACATTTAACGTTCACTTTCCTTGCTGGCATGTATTTGACTGGAACTGGTAAGCCAGAGGGCTGCACCAGGTTCCAGTCTCACTTGGCATTGTTTCTACGGCTAGAAGCCCTTCTTAACAACAACCACTCTGCGCACTTTTTACATGCTACCGGCACGGGTGCCATTTACATGACACAGGCAGCGGCCACGACTACGATTTCACTGGGATCATGACAATAGCAACGGCTACGACTACGGCTTCACTTTACTTGATGAGTCCTTTCAAGCAGAGCATATCGCCAAAGGTGTCGGTCACTTGTCATAACTTCCGTTAAGTCTAACATTCGAAGATCATGCTTCACAACCTCGTCCTATGTCTTCAACAGATTCCATTCACAGTTAGAAATCAGCACTTCTTTACACAGCCGTCTCCGTCCATACGTATCACATGACCATGCCAGCGCATTCGTCTCTCTTGCAAGCCACATCTGATGCCTCTTATGCCGTTTCACTCTCAAGATATCTATGCTCTGTCGTACATACACAATGACATTGCACGTCCTGCTAAGCATACTAGCTTCATTTCTTCATTTCTGTGCCTTGGAACAGTTCTGTTCGTACACAGTCTGCCTTTTACTCTGATGGAGTAGTTCTCTGTTACCAACTGAGATAGAATCTCTCTGAACTTTGCCCAGTCTATTCATATTCTAGCAGCTACTCTCTCATGCATTCACCTCTACAGCTGACTTGGTCAGTGAGATAACGGAATCTATGAACTACTTCTAGGTATCCCACCTGGCATTTCATGGAGTCTATTTTCTGCACATTTCTAGTGTTTAGTTTACTTGTACATCTTCTACACACAAATACTATTTCCCCTGTTAACCATCGTCTGACATTGTTGCATCTCTTATGTGCCCATAGCTTGCACCAGATACATCTTATGGAGTTTATACCTACACATTTTCTACAAATCGAGCAGGGCCATCTACCTGAAGGGATTTGTTATTTGTCCGCTTTCGAACTTACTAAGACTTTTTTGGGCTAGATTAACTGTAAGGCCCTTTGATTCTAGATCTTGCTTCCACGCCTGAAACCTTTTCTCTAATTCTGGAAGTGTTTCGGCTACGAGAACAAAGTATTCACCATAGAGGAGCTCCTAAGAGCAGCCCGTCTTAAATTACTCTGTTATTGAATGCAGGAGTATAACGAAGAAGCGGGGTCTGCGGATTGATCTTTGGTGAACGCCTACTTGTAGCTTGAATTCATCTGTATCCTACATATATACACAATGGCTGTCTATTCGTTAGACCATCATGACCATCGCTGACAAATGTGTCAGCAAAGATCGAGCTAAGATTTAAAGTCGAGTGTGGCTTGCACGACACCACAAAGCCTCTCACTAGCAATACCAAGAAACACAAAGTCAAGAAATTTACAATATATCCAGTTGAGAGAACTTAGGGTTTTACATACGGTTTACCTTTCTCCTTGAGGAATGCTTGGCAGAAACCAAGAGCCTTCTATCTCCTGTGAGCTTACTGCAATTTCAGAATCATCCCAGGTATTTCTACGTGCCTCCCCTTATCAATCCGGAGTACATATATTCATGTATTCATAAATGCACATAAGTGGATTACCGTTGGTACTCTTGATTTTCTTCGTCCTTTGACGAATTTTGTTCTTTATCTTGCAGACTATCCAATAATCCCCTTCCCCATCAAAAAAGCTCCATAGGGTTTATATATATATATATATATATATATATATGATCAGGTCGCTCTCGAAGGAAACTAACACATAACTCAATACAACTAAGCAGAATCTGAACCGGTAAACCCGCCAAGGATATTTGGCGAGGAGGGTGATTTGAACTGCCTGCCGAACGAAATACAAGCTCGTGAGAAGGCGAAGAAAATCAAACGGTTCAACAGTTATCCACAAATGTGTGTATATGTATGCATGTAAATATATACAAGATATATACCTATATATAAGATATATACGCATCTATGTATAAATGTAGCAGGTAGGTAGGTAGCAGGTTGGCTGACAGGTAGGTAGGAATATGGCTGTTCGTGTGTATTAATGCATGCACATAGGTTTAAAGTAATAAACAACGCATAATACAAGACAGCCCAACTACTTTTTAACATTGGATTCTATCTATCACAAGAGGGCGTCCTAAATCATTAGGTTTTCAGAGGAAGGACATATACAGAGCAGTAGCTATTATATATTATGGCTGCGAGCTGACAGAAACGTTAGCACGCCGGGCGAAATGCTTAGTGGCATTTCGTGTGCCGCTACGATCTGAGTTCAAATTCCACCGATGTCAACATTGCCTTTCATCTTTTCGGGGTTGATTAAATAAGTACCAGTTACACACTGGCGTCGATATAATCGACATAATCATTTTGCCTGTTCTTGTTTGTCCTCTCTGTGTTTAGCCCCTTGTGGGTAGTAAAGAAATAGGTATTTCGCCTGTCGTTACGTTCTGAGTTCAAATTCCGCCGAGGTCGACTTTGCCTTTCATCCATTTGGGGTCAATTAAATAAGTACCAGACTTAATTCCTTTGTCTGTCCTTGTTTTGTTTGTACCCTCTATGTTTAGTCCCTTGTGACAATAAAGAAAAAAAAAAACTATTATAGAGAAAAAATCCATACAGCGAAGAATTAGCGAAGAAAATATTTTATATACAGATCTGGAAGGATTGTGTCACTCACCGTTTAGGAAAACTCTGTTACCAGTTGGCTTTTGAAGATAAGCAGTTCGCTAAAACCTCTTGCTACTGTATACGCAAATCGGTTAGCAATGTATTAATATTAACTAGCAATACATCGATCGGAAAAAATTATTCATGAAGATATTTTGGATATAGAACAATCAGCTTTGAAAGTATAAATTCTTCGTGAGAACTTAAATGGTTCGTATATTTTCAAGTGGTGTATATATGTAGAGCAAATAATGAATACAGACACACTTGCAAAATTCGTGTTAAATTATTTCAATTCCTGGAAGTAACTAAATCAAAATAAATTATCTTACCTAAAATATCTACCAACTTATCTCACTGTCTGTCACCAAATTCTCGTTTACTCTTTCGTTCTGAAAACTTACGTACCTACATACATACACACATATACACATGCATACATACATTTATACATACATACTTATATACACATGCACACTAGCACACGCACAACACACACATATAATGTATACATTAATGCCTGTTTTTATATCTAGCTGTGATTTTTAAAATGAAACTGATGAAATATATATATATATATATACTTTCTTGAGTTGAATTGAGCAAACACTATATGAGAGAGGTTTTCTTTAAGTGTTAGAAATAGTTTTATAAAAAGTTTTTTTAGCTGCTATTTCTAACGAGTTCAGTATGCGGCAAAGTAATTTATTTTACTAAGCCCTTTTATATAATGTAATAATTTGAATTTGCCTTAAATGGTCCCTTTGCATACTGAATACTTGGTGAAATTGATTAATTAATTAATTATTTTACCCTCAATTGTTGAAATTATAATTCATCTCTCTCTACTTAATTGTCTCGGATTTTACCGAAAAAAGCATAGTGTTTGCTGATTTTAAACCCACGCTGGTGGAAAGGGGAGAGCAGAAATTTTTCTCTTGCATATTTGAGTTTGTTGGCACTGTTTTTGGACAGATCTTCAGAAGCGATAACAAGCCGAAAGGGTATGCTCCCATTTTCAGTGTTTTCAAATTCAAACAAGGGCATTCTGAGCTGATGAAGAAGGGTCGATTTTGACTAATCTTGAAAGTACGTACTCAAATAACCTTTGCATTTGATTTTTTAATGTCTCTACCCTCATACTTTCTTGAGTTGAATTGAGCAAACACTATATGAGAGAGGTTTTCTTTAAGTGTTAGAAATAGTTTTATAAAAAGTTTTTTTAGCTGCTATTTCTAACGAGTTCAGTATGCGGCAAAGTAATTTATTTTACTAAGCCCTTTTATATAATGTAATAATTTGAATTTGCCTTAAATGGTCCCTTTGCATACTGAATACTTGGTGAAATTGATTAATTAATTAATTATTTTACCCTCAATTGTTGAAATTATAATTCATCTCTCTCTACTTAATTGTCTCGGATTTTACCGAAAAAAGCATAGTGTTTGCTGATTTTAAACCCACGCTGGTGGAAAGGGGAGAGCAGAAATTTTTCTCTTGCATATTTGAGTTTGTTGGCACTGTTTTTGGACAGATCTTCAGAAGCGATAACAAGCCGAAAGGGTATGCTCCCATTTTCAGTGTTTTCAAATTCAAACAAGGGCATTCTGAGCTGATGAAGAAGGGTCGATTTTGACTAATCTTGAAAGTACGTACTCAAATAACCTTTGCATTTGATTTTTTAATGTCTCTACCCTCATACTTTCTTGAGTTGAATTGAGCAAACACTATATGAGAGAGGTTTTCTTTAAGTGTTAGAAATAGTTTTATAAAAAGTTTGTTTTAGCTGCTATTTCTAACGAGTTCAGTATGCGGCAAAGTAATTTATTTTACTAAGCCCTTTTATATAATGTAATAATTTGAATTTGCCTTAAATGTCCCTTTGCATACTGAATACTTGGTGAAATTGATTATTAATAATTAATTTTACCCTCAATTGTTGAAATTATATATATATATATATATATATATATATATTATATATATATACAGAGAGAGAGAGAGAAGGAATTTATAGGACATTTATAAAGAGAAAGGTGGCCTTACACCTGTTTCTGGATATTAGGAATATCCCTTTAGCAGAGACGATATGAGAGAGTCAACCAGAGAGAAATAGTAGAGTTCAATATATTTCCCTCTAAATAAATCTCTCATATTCTCTGATGAAGGGATATTTCAGAAAAAAAACTGTAATACTACCTTTCTCTTTATAGATGTGCTATAGACTCCATACATCCTTAGTTTTGTTGTCTCATTTTATTTAACATATACACGCTCACACAAGACCCGTATTAGACTCCTCATTCGTATCATTGTCGAGCATGGAGTCTAACGACGGTCCTCCCGTGGTGCTTACATAGACTTACCTGCCATCTTGGGTCTTCTGGATACCAATACCTTTCGTACATACATACATACATACATATATATATATATATATATATATCTTTTAAGACCCTGTGTCGTAGCTTTAAGGCTTGACCCTGGGAAACATTGTTGATGTGACAGCTGGAGGTAGAGTTGGCTCCAGTGGCACTCTTTTGTACACAAGTTCTGTTACGCAAACTGGAGCTAAGTAGAAAGAACTGATTTGATCAAGGAACATCTCTGACCTGACCAGAAAGTATAGCACTACATTATGATCGTGAAACCAACACACTTACCATTGGACCACGTGCTTTCCATATACTGGGTCACTCACAAACACACATGCACACACACGCACGTGTACACACACGCATACACACATACACACGCACAGACACACACACACACAGACGCGCAAACAGACATACGTCAGAAACTCATGCATTCACGAACACGCACACATACATACTACTCACGCGTACAGACACACAAACATACACACACGCGCAAACCCATACATACAGGAACACGCACACATACATACCACTCACGCGCACACACACACACAACCATACACACACGTCGCAAACCCATACATACAGGAACACGCACACATACACACCAGTCACGCACGCACACACAATATACATACACGTCACAAACTCATGCATACACGAAAACACACACATACATACCACTCACACACACACACACACAAACATACACACACGTCGCAAACCCATACATACAGGAACACGCACACATATATACCACTCACGCGTACACACACACAACCATACACACACGTCGCAAACTCATGCATTCACGAACACGTACACATACACACCAGTCACGCACACACACACAATATACACACACGTCGCAAACTCGTGCATACACGGACACACACACATATATACCACTCACGCACACACACATACAAACAAACACACACGTCACAAACTCATGCATACACGAACACGCACACATACATACCACTCACGCACACATACACGCACAAACATACACACACGTCGCAAACCCATACATACAGGAACACGCACACATACATACCAGTCACGCACACTCACACAATATACACACACGTCACAAACTCATGCATACACGAACACACACACATATATACCAATCACGCACACACACACACAAGCATACACACACGTCGCAAACTCATGCATACACGAACACGCACACATACATACCACTCACTCACAAACATACACACACTCACACACATACATACACACATGTCGCACACCCATGTATATGCGAACACGCATACATACACACATAAAACTTGCGCACATATACCACATGCGCGCGCGCATGCACGCACACATATATGGTGGATGATGTTTTGTCTGTATGACCATATCTTCCTGATTGAATTACAAAGTAAACTATTTATTGGTAGATAGTATATGGGCATGTGACCACGAGTGGATGACATGACCAGCCCTAGAAAGACAAATTCGGTTCCCAGCTCAGCATTTTAAAGGATTTTTTTATATCTCTAGAATATCCTACTTGAAATGTAAATGTGTAATGTGATTCTCTCCAAACTATACGGCCATATTCACTATAAATATTCTTCATCATTCTATATCAAAACTACCTCTGAAGTTTACATATGAATATTTTTATCACTTTTTTACGGATCAAATTTAATGGAGATTTTATGTCTTATCTTCATTTTTCAAGGGAATCTATATCAAAAACAATGCTCTCTATAGGGACAAGTATATGCAGTTCTTTCATGTTCTGTATGGAATAAATGGCCTCTAGATAACGATTCACAGAGGGCAAGAGAAATTCTATGCTTGCAATATTTGCTAAATCTGAGATATCAACATTTTTCATACAGTTTCTACAACTTTATAGGTAAACTGAAAGATTAACACGTAGAAAAAAGATGTCTCTCTCCCTAGTTTGCATATTTTGCTTCTTTTCTCATAAAAACCTCCGCAGCTCGTAAAAAATTCTCTTAAAATGTACCTCTCCCCTCTTATTTTCTCCCTATATATATGTATGTGTGTGTGTGTGTGTGTGCGTGCATGCGTGTGTGTGTGTATGTATGTGTGTATATCTCTCTATATATATATGTGTGTGTGTGTGTGTGTGTGTGTGTGTGTGTTTGTATGCATATACATGTATATATTGCGTGACGATATAAATATGTGTACATATATAGCTATATACTAAGTAATTAAGGGTTTAGCAACGATTTGCCTCACCATACACCGAATTTAGAAATAGTAGTCAAAGAGTTATAGCTATTCTTTCTACTAAAAGGGAGATCTCAGTAAAACCACAGCACTTGAAAGGCAAACACAAACAGGCAAGAGAGAAAGAAATGACAGCAATCTATCATACAATTTTAAGTCACCTACGG
>NC_042999.1:147533736-147538736 GCF_006345805.1 Octopus sinensis
TTTTAAAGAGTGCAGTTCGATTGCAACAGTTTCTTTTTTTTTTTCAAAGCTATAATGGAAGTGACAAAGGAGCATATTCGGCATATTTTGCTTTATGAGTTCATTACAGGCATCAACGCAACGGAAAGTGCGAGGAATATTAATGCAGTATATAGGGTTAGGACAATAAGTATAAGCCAATGTCAACAGTGATTCCAGAAATTTCGAGCCGGAATCTATAGCCTAGACGACGTGTCTCGTCCTGGAAGATATGCAGAGCTCGACGAGGACGTCCTGCAAGCCCTGGTGGTACAAAATCTCATCGGAACTTGAGGGACTAGCAGAGAAGCTTCGACTTGCTCATTCAACCATTCATCGACGCCGGCGTGCCATCGGAAAAATCAGTAAACTGGGTCAATTGGCTCCTCACAAAATTTCATTGTTTAATTGGGTGTAGAAAGTGAATGTGTTCTCTTCATTAGTGTCACGTCTCACGAATGAAACATTTTGGACCGAATAGTGACTGGTGACGAGAAATGGGTTCTCTATAAAAATGTCAAACGCCGAAGACTGTGGTTAGGGAAAGGGAAAAAAAACCGGCACCCTAGGCTAAAGAAGGTCTTCACCCACGTAAGGTGTTGTTATTTGTTTGGTGGGATGTGAAAAGATTAGTACATTTTCAACTTTTAACCCAACCAAACAATAACAAATGGAATCTAATGCGAGAATCTTGAACGACTTAAGTCAGCGCTAGAAGAAAAGCGACCATCTTTAGTTTCAAGATGAAAGTTGTTCTTTGGTCAGGATAATGCTCGGCCATATCGGGCGAGGATGACATTCTAAAAGATGGAGCAGTTTGATTGGGAAATGATAGCCCGCCCATTTTCGCCGGACATTGCTCCGTCTGATTACCATTTATTCAGCAGTCTTCAAAATCATTTGGACAGAAAAAATATGACTTCTCTAAAAACGTCAGAACAGTACTGGAGGAGTATTTTTCGTCATGGACAAGTGAATTTGAGAGATAGATGGAAGAACGTTGTAGAAAATGTAAAAAGAACTTTATCTTGATTTTGAAAAGTAAAAGTATTAAAAAAACTGTATTATTTATGGGATGGCCCAAACTTCATATTTGATCTGAACCAGTGCGTTGAAACAAAAGCAATTACAGCAGGTAATTGTACAGGTATTAGCAATTACAGGTATTAGGCATTCTAAAACACACAAAAGCTGTCCACTTCACGCAACAATTTATTGTTTCGAGTTAAAATTCTTGTCGCACTGACAGTGAATAGGCTTCTAAAAGAGTCTTACTGCAACAAGTAAGTGATGAGATTTTTACCCAGTATATACTGGCTTCAATATAATTAAATATGAAAATCCAAGAATGTAAAAAGGATAAGAGTCACTACAGAATCTGTTTTGTTGCAGGATCTAGATCCATCGGCCTATCAAAAACAAATTCTATTTTATATCAATCTAATATCTTAAGCAAAGTTGATTCAGCAAGAGAATTCTTTAAGAAAACAGGTTTTTATTCTTGTGTCGTTAACTATGTGGAGGCGCGTGGCTTAGTACTTAGGGTGTCAGCGCCATGATCGTAAGATTGTGGTTTCGATTCCTGAACCGGGTGACGTGTTGTCTTCATGAGAAAAACACCTCATTTCACGTTGCTCCAGTCCACTCAGCTGGCAAAAATGAGTCACGCTGCGATGGACTGGCGTCGCGTCCAGCTGGGGAACACATACGCCATAGAAACCGGGAAACTGGGCCCATGAGCCTGGATAGGCTTTAAAAGGGCGCATGCATGTAATGTTGTTAACTATGTTCGCATCTGCTTTGTTCTCTTTTGGGTACCAATAGTTGTCTCTCATCACATTTGCACTCAACCAACGCAGGAATTTTTTCCACTTGTTTATGTCTTACTGGTAGCATTCTCTTTGGTCTTCACTAACAGCTTATAAATTGTTAGGACGATAGTCAACATAGATTTTAAAAACTGCTCTTTAAAACTTACATCAGGTCGCAAATTGCTACTTGAAAAGTAGTAAATTATTACTGAAAACTTCATAATGTTTTGTTATTTTTTTCAAGAGCCCCTAAAACTTTTTCATATATTGATTTTAATCTCCAAAATGCCTAGTAGATACTATTTCAATTTAAATAAATAGAATGGCTCGAAACCAAAGAATATTAACTTCAATAATTCACTTGAAATGCAAAAAATAAGTAATTTTGTTATTGTCACTTTATGTGATTAGCGACTAAAAATGGTGCGTTAAACAAAAAATGATACCATATTTGGAATCAACGCTAGAGAACTAGCCTAAAACTTTCATCATCTTAAAAATTGGCAAAATTATTGTTGTGAATATGTTTTTTCAAAAAAGCATAAAATTTCTCACTTAGGCACGTTTGGGGAAGGGAGTACCATTGAAATCTAGATTTGTTTAGGAACGGCACTGTAGCCTGTCGCACCTAGAATAATGAAAGACGCTGTCATTGATGGTGATGCTTGAAATACGGGTGTAAAAGGACGTAAAACGTAATTCTTCTACGGAAGGAGATTCCATATGCGTTCTCCACTTTCCTTCTATCCAAATCCATTCAAGAAAATTCGAGAAAATTCTCTTTGGAAACCTGTTTACCGTGTCCTAGGATGACAATGTCTTCCACTATTCCACTATGGACCAATCACAATCACTTCAAACAAGATGAAAATGTCTCTGGCTATCACCTTCTCGGACATCTAGCATATTTTTTTTAATCAGGTTTATATGGTTTCATTTCCAAAACATTACTTTGCGGCGGTCTCTTTCTCTTGAAAACTTGGTTTCACTAAATAATTTGACAGTGTTATCTTTATAATGTCCATTAATGGTTTTGCTGCTATTTTTAACAACGATCGCTTCTCCGGATATGGTATAATCCTTCCCGTGTAACGACAGAATATGCTAATCATTTAAAATCCAATCACTTGACAAAACAATATTTCCTCTAAAACATTCTAAAAGCAATCGTGTTTCTTTCAACAGTGTAAAGATCGAAATATCACAGTTCATATGAAAGAAATAGTAATGTAACTCAGACTTTCCAGTCTTATGCAGCACACAGATAAAAATGTGTTGTGTGGACGCCCCCAGACGATGAAGTAGCCTAGCCCAATACGTAGATATAGAGGGAGAAGCCTAGACGTCGAGGTCAGAGAGCAGAGTTGAGTAGCAGTCAGACTACAACAGAGTAGTAGAGTTGAGTAGTAGAGGCATCCGAACGTCCGACATAACAAAACGGCATAATTGCAAACAAAGCCACATGGTATTCTGGTCACCTGCTGATAATAACATAACCAATTGCAGTTTTGAAACTAGCTGTCATCACCATGGCCAAGGACCTGATATCTGGTTCTTTAGAAAGCATGTCAACAACGGATGCTGTTTTCCCAATGTCAAGCTTTATTTTCATAAATAAAAACATTTAACTTTCAAAGAGTTACGCGTGTGCTCTAGCATATTTCTGGGGTCAATTATTGCCGAAACTTCAATAAATATTTCCTTACACCGATTATTGTCTGGTACTCCTCCGTCCACGCTTTTAACAAAACCGTCTGTTAAGAGGATTTCAAGATTAATATTGACTGTCTTTTCTTTGTGCGTCTGAAAGTCATTAAAAATCTACGGAAAAATCGAAGGAATATACGCGTTATTGTTTATTTGCTGAAAGAAGCAATCTTTGTCCGCTTGTTCACATTGTTGGTTGGCTGATGTATGTGTGATTGAAGAAAACACGCTTCTAATTCCCCGAATGTTGTTATCTTGTCACAGATTGTTTTTAACATAGGAATGCTTAGTTTGTCAGTAAATATAGTTTTATTTGCATTTGCTATTTAGAAACTTAAAATAGATATGATTTCAGATACCAGGACACCTGCTTGCAATCTTTACTTTCATTCGAGAGATTACTATCCATTTTAATCTAGAGTTTTTCGTCCGTTTTCTTTGCCAACATTGATTAAATGATTAACGCCATGTGAAACAATAGTTTATCACTGACTACAAAACTTTGCAGAGAAATAAAGTTCGATTGAAATGTTAGAATGAGAATAGCAAACACAATAAAAGACATCTTCGTAATAAAACTGATGTCTCAAGATAGACATTCTGATCTATGTAGTGAAAAGCACAAAACTAATACTGGAATTTATTATTACATGGATATTTACGATATTTGTTTTGTATATTTTTTAAATATCAAACTGAGACCTGCTTCAACACATTGGAACTTAGATGTCAAGTGTTATGACTGAAAGTTTTCTATCATAATATATCTACCATACGCAGGATATAAATGAAGATTAAGAAAAGACAAATCATGGGTGAGTTTTTATTCAATTAAAACAACTTTTCATAGGCATGTTCCAAAATACATATCGATTCAGGCCTCCTTCTGGAAAATCTGTTAGAAATAATCTTTCTCTCTTTTCTTTAATGCAATTCAACTAAAAGATAATGAATGTTTCATTAGCCTACGATATTGAATAAATTATTAATTTATAGTAAAAGCTGCTGGAATTTATATTAATACCGTAAGGATTAACAAAGGCGGGTTTTCTTGTTCTAAATGACGTCATCGTCGTGGTCCATTGGTAAAATATTAAGAAACCTTCAAAAATATATATCGCATTAAATATTTTTCGTTACCATGACAATGCCCTTCACGACCATTATATTCTATTTCCCGCAGTAGCTAATGAAACAGATACACTTCCCTGAACTTGTATCTAAAGAAACTGACAACGCGTAATTGTCAAGTTAGCATGAATGCATAATTCCATTTTTCTACATCCTGTCTTTCAAACACAATAACATTTAGAATGGGCTGTAAATTTTACAGACACGTTATTCAGTAAGCTTTGGGTGAAGATTTTTCATAATTGTTTTCTTCCTTTATTTTCCATATCATCCTGTGAGTGGGTTGTCTGCTTGCAGGAAATATTAACGATGCCAAAATAATGTTATTCACTG
>NC_042999.1:147541236-147566236 GCF_006345805.1 Octopus sinensis
TATACATATGGTATAATATTATATAATATATATAAAATACATAATATATATACATATATAATATATATATACATATATAATATATATATACATATATAATATATATAATATATATATATATATTATATATATAATATATTATATATATATATATATATATAATATATATATATATATATATATATATATGTATATATATATAACGGGAAGCTTTATGAAAATAGACAAAAGACGAAGGCAGGTTTACGGAAATAAACAAAAGACGAAGGCAGGTGGAATACAAACAAACAATTGTATTAGTATGGCACTCAGGAATATAAATAAAACAAGTCTTTAACGTTTCGAGCCTACGCTCTTCAACAGAAGATACACAGAGAAGATACACAGAAAGAAGGAGAGAAAAAAAATGCGTGCAGAGGCTAGCGAATCAACATGGCGATCTGATTTCGGCCAGAAGTCAAAGATCAAACGTGAGACGCAAGAGCGAAATTAGGGGAGATAATAGGGTTAAATGACCTCGCCCCAACATAAGAGTGTGTGTGTGTATGAGAGAGTATTAGTGCGTATGAGAGGTTGTCTGGGTGTGTATGTCTATATGATGTGATGTGTAAAGTCGTATGGTGTAGTGTAGAGAGAGAGATGAGGGAAGAGGGGGAGGGGAGGGGAGGGGGGGGGAGAAGAGGGGAGAAGGAAGGGGGAGAAGAGGAGGAGGAAGGGGGAGAAGGAAGGAGAGGAGAGAGGAGGAGGAAGGGGGAGAAGGAAGGAGAGGAGAAGAGGAGGGGAGAGAAGGGGATAAGGAAGGAGAGGAGAAGAGGAGGGGAGAGGAGGAGGGAGGAGAGAGGGATAGGGGGAGAGAGAGAGAGAAGGGGAGTGAGGGAGCAGAGAGAAAGAGGGAAGGGAAAGAGGGAAGAAGGGAAGAAGGCGGGAGGGAGAAAGAGGGAAGAAGGGAAGAGGAGTAGAGGTGAAAGGATGAAGGACTGAAGAGAAGTAGGGGTCGGGGCGGAGGTTAGATGAGGAGGGTGGAGAGGGGGGTTAGATGAGGAGGGGGGAGAGTTGAGACCAAATGGCGTAAAAGAGCGAAGAGAGAAAATTATATATATATTATATATATACATATACAATTTGTAAGTAAGGGCAAAAGAAAAAAATTTTCTAATGACAAAATAGCTGAAAATAGACAACGTCAATAACCATATAATTTATCACTAACAAGCACGTATTTCGAAGAAAGCTAATAGAAATTTCTAAAAAATCCCGTTAGGACCATATCGGACCCGATTTTAGAGTTAAGTTCATATGAACCTTCCCTTCATCAGTGATAAATGCTGCAAAAGGAATAAGTGAGATACTTACTTATACCCATGGAAGAAGCGAGCACTAAGTCATGAGCACGCGACGGGCTATCAAATGCACTGACAAGGTTTTGGTTGTCCCGAGGCTATAGTAGTAGACACTTGCCCAAGGAGCCACGCAGTGGGACTTAACCCGTAACCGCAAGCTTGTTACCACACAGTTACGCCTGCGCCTATGTATATGTATTGTGTATATGGATATATATTTACTAATGCAACTAGAGACTGTTATAGCCTTGTTTTAATTATGTCTTCTAAAAATTGTATATTTAGCATCCAAAACCATATTTTAAAATTTTATGCTCATCACATTTGTAGAGAAAATTAAAGGCAGCATCTTCAACCTATCCACAGTTATGTGAACATTCAACGAATCATATTTTACAAATAATATATCATTGCAGTGAGAGTCTACAGTATAAGGAAACTGCATCATTCTGCGCTAGTTAAATCATTACTCGATATAAAAAAAAAAACTATTTCATACTTATTAAAAATTCATACACACTTTGAATAAAATATTGTAAATATGTAAATGTATGGAAACATTAATTGCTTGCTGCATTAATAATATACAGTGAGTAGCAACCAAATTAAATCGAAAGAAAGTAATAAATTGGTAAAGCTGATACATAAATTCAATCTGCAAAATATCCACAAGCAGATGTCCCCATACCCGTGTATAAACGTTAAGTACTAATGTGTATATTTTCTACACGTATTCTAAACATCCTATCTACATTTAGGGAGAAATTATAGTGACTATTATGAATCAATTTCGTGGTAAACAGATGAATTTCACAAAGATCTTTTGATATATTTAACTCCATTTTAAAAATTAGTGATATTCCATCTCAAAAGAGTTAGATATGAATTAGCAAAAATCGAATTTCTTTGCTAAAATATTCAATCTCGAAAATAAAATCACACACACATTCATACTCTCTCTCTCTCTCTTCCTCTCTTTCTCTCTCTCTCTCTCTCTCTCTCTCTCTCTCACGCACACACACAGTCATACACTGTTTTCAGTCCGTTTCGTAAAGTTGACCCACAGTTTCAGTGAACAGATGAACCCGTGAAGAAAGAGAGAGAGAGAGAGAGAGAGAGAGCGGGAGAAAGAGAGAGAGAGACAGAGGAGAAGAGCTAATAAGCGATGGCCTGGACAGTATGCTTGGAGATGTGTTTAATGTGGCATCTGTACGGTGGGGAATAGAAGAATGTGTCAGGATGTGTGATCAAAGATTGTTGTAGAATCTAGGTCGAGTGAAATGGGAGCAAGTAGTGTGGGCTAGGTCAGTTAAGGTGACAGATAATTAAGAATGTTTAGTAAAGGAGACGGCAGACAAAAGGACACGTAAGCAATATTTTTGATGCGCACAAAAGTTGCGTGAGAGAAAATAGGGAAAGGAAATAAGAAGCAATTAATTGATATCGTTAAGGATAGGTCAGCAGTACATAATTCGGAGGGCATGGTGAAAATATAAAGAAATTAGAATCTATAATAAAGTTCAGAATTTAAAACAATAAACATGACCAAAGAAAATGCATAAATTTATAGTGGAGTGGAATGAAAGGTAGGTGGTGAAGCAGAGAGTTACAATAATGAAAAATAGAAAACAAGGAAGTGTACTGATTGTAGATATTACGCCTACCACACAAAGTGTTTTCTGCCTTATACGCAGCAAAATTTTGAAACGTTGCGTATACATTTATAGACACAAAGAAATATACAAAAACATACACAGCACTAAGATACAGACACACGCGCACGTACGTACATTCATACACATATATACACAAATATAATGCTCAAAAAAAAAATATAATAATCCTATCTGCTATAGGCACAAGACCTGAAATTTTGTGGGAGGGTCTAGTCGAATTCATAGACCTCAGTGCTCAATAAGAACTTATTTTATCGATCGGAAAGGATGAAAGACATGGCCAACCGAGGTGGTATCTGAATTCAGAAACGAGCGAAATGTTGCTAAACAATTTGTCCAGCGTGTTAACGGTACTGCCAGCTTGCAGCCTTAATTATTATAATAATAATAATAACATTGGTCAACAAAATTTGAACTTTGTGGACTTTATAGAACTTTTAACGCAGGCCTCGAATCTGCTTTTAGAGTTTTTTCTATAAAGCATGGTGTTTATGTGACAGAGTAATTAAATTATACAATAAATGTGCTACATTGATGCAAAGATAAGGCTGACAATTATAATTAGTCGACAGAATTAAGGAAAAATTCTGTCTCGCAAACAAAATCTAGGTGAACTAAATAGTATTTTGTCTGCAGAATTCAAGTGTGTTTTCAGATTTTTTCAATAAGTCATAGTAAGACGGCACAGTGAGAGCATGGCCACAGAAAAGAACAAGACAAGAATTACAAGAACATAAAGAAATAATACGCAGTAAGGGACTATACAATCAATTCCATATAGCCACAACTGAAGCTGCTGGAGAACATAGGTGGGACTGGTTAAAGAGAGGAGCATTTAAAATGAAGACTGAGGACGCTCTAATAGTAGTGCAAGACCCAGCTTTGGCCACAAGTAGAGGGCCAATTTTGAAAATGAGCAAGTGTCTCTATTGTGCGTAATTTGTAATGGATTTGCGGAAAGAATTGCCCATATTGTGAATGGCTGTCCCAGGCTTGACCAAAACCAGTATAAGATGAGGCTACATGATAAGGTAGCATAAGTGTTGAATTTCAGACTGTGAAAAGTGGGGGATAGAAATATTTAAGACATGGTGCAATCCCCAACATAGAGAGCGACTGAGTCGTGATCTTGAAAATTCTTATGGGTTTCCCCAAATCAAACGGGTCACGTGCTTCAGCACAACAAACCGGATATAGTGCTTGTGGACAAAGTAAATCGCATATGCACTATAGCTGATGTTGCCTGCCCATTTGATCCGGGGATCGTTAAGAATATAAGCAATAATTTAGGCGCATATGGTCCTCTCAAATACGAAATAGCACGATGTTGGAAGATAAAAAACAGGGTGAAAGAGTTGATTATTTTTGGAAGCTTGGGAACAGTATCAAAAGTTATTAAAGAGGAAAATAAGGGAAATGGGAATAGAGTATCCGGTAGAGCTGTTGCAAAAAGTAGCCTCTTTGGTACTGCGAGAATCACCAGGAAAGTATTAGTAAATGTAGACAAGTGCTATGGTACAGTAGGCTACTTGAGGCAGTCCGGCTACTCATGCAAAACACCAGAAGTTCCAAAAAGAGATGAGTTAAACGAATAACCATAATAACAATATGATTAAATTAAAATTGAACTAGTGCAAGTGTTCTTAGTTTATAATGGCACTCCTAAGATAGGGGGTGTAAACATTAATATTCCTGCTTGTATACACGTAGTAACATGAATCTCTGTGAGCATTATAGGCACATATTTGTGCGTGTGTTTTTGTATGTATATGCGTATAAGATTATGTACATATACACGAATACAAAGATTTAGGTAGAACTCCTGTAATACTTTGTTTTCACTTGCTTTTTAAGAGTGTTATTCTTTTTATATTCCAGACTTAAAATTACAGACTAACTCTAATAAAATAATAATTTAGTTGCTCTATAATTCTTTTAAGCAAATTTTCTTTTCTTGAAATATTCCATTATTGACTTGTAACTATTTAACCATTTAAAGAATGCAGACAAAATTAATGAAAAGAAAAAATATCGTTTTCAATTAATTTTTATGATTTCATTTATTTTCCTTGTCTATTGGTAACATGAGTCTAAAAAACAGGCTGAAATATAATGATGTACAATCTTTTCTTTTATCGTCATATAGTATTTTGAATGAATGTTAATTTTCTTTTCTTGTATTGTATGTTTACTCTTGAGATTAAACCGAGAAGCCGTTTCTGAGTTTTTCCATTGGTTCTTGAAATATAGCCCCATATCATTCTCATCATAATATTAATTCCTGCATCTCCAATGTTGAAAAGATCTGCATTAACACTTAAACAATTTTTCACTGATGAAGTCTTTCAAGACGAAAACACGTCAGAAGTTGACACCTTCCTAATAAATGTTTTACATAGTCTAAAAATATTTCATATCTAAATGTCTTTTAACTTGAATTTTCCCATCTTGTTTCTTTTTTCGACTATTATCAACCAGTTACAATATTAATGTTCTGTTCACTAAAGCAGTAATTTTCATTTATGAAGAACTTAGTTTAATGCATCACGCGCAATAGAAGCCACATTAATATTAAGTCTTCATGCTCTACGTGTCTTTGAGAATTTCCTTGTCGTCATAAAGTTTTAGCATCCGCTTCAGGTTCTCTATTCTAAGTTAATATTTTGCATCATATACTTTTTTTTAATGAATCAATGAGTAGATATTTGGAAGGGAGGTCTATCCAAAAGTATTAGAATAATAAAATAAACGACAAATAAACTATTTATGATAATTTTCATAACCTAGAGTATAGAATGACAGAATGTTAGATGACATGGTTATGAAAATCAATGAAAACATTACGAAGATTTTATTGCAAAATTTGCTTTAATCTTCTAATTCCATTTAAAACTTTCAGGTACAAGACTGTGTAGTTGCGTTTGATTTCTTTCCAACCGCCCTTTAGTTGTAGAGAGAGACGCTGGTGTTAGTAAAATTTAGGCAGATTACTAGCATTATTTGAGCGTATCAATTATTTTTAGTGTATTCACGATGGCTCTCATATAAGTAGAAGTGTTTAAAAGTATACTGTCCGTGTATTACAAAGCAGCAAATCATCTGATATAAAACAGAGACAAAGAAAAGGGAACTGTATTACGAATGTACCCAGGGGAAAGAGGAATAAAATACTGAGTATGCAAATACAGTGAATGAACTTTACTGTAATACAGTTCTATATTTAAGAGATGAGGAATTATGTACGTTATTTACATTATTTACATTTGACGGATATTTGTCCTCATCTTGTTTGTTGTTAACACAAAGTTTCGGCCGATATACCCTCCAGCGTTGATGAGGTGTCTCGGGGGAATTTCGAACCTGGGTTCTCATTCCTAAGGTATTTTTCGATGTGATTATTATTATTCAGGTCACTGCCTGGAATCGAATTCGGAATCTTGGGGTTAAGTAGCCCGCGCTCGTAACCACTACGCCACATGCCCACAGGCATATGGCGTAGTAGGTGGTAGAACTTCCCTCCTCCTCCATCTTCTTCTCATCCTTCTTCTCTCCATCTCTACTTCCTCTTCATCTTCTTCTCATCCTTCCCCTTTTTCCTCTTCTGCTTCTTTTTCTTCTTCTCCTCCTTATTATCCTTCTTCTTCTTTCCCTCCTTTCTCTTCTATTTCTTTCATCCTTCTTCTTTTCCTTCTTCTTCTTCTTCATTTGCTTCTCCTCCTTCTTCTTTGTGTACTACTACTACCACCATCTCCCAATACTTCTTCTACCACTACTACTACTACTACTACTACTAATAATAATAATAATAATAATAATAATAATAATAATAATAATAATAATAATAATATAATAATAATAATAATGATAATAATAATAATAATAAATAATAATAATAATAATAATAATAATAATAATAATAATAATAACACAAACCTCACCTCGGCTCTATTGTCAACCAAATATGAAAGTATTATTTGACAGGCAAGAACTCTGGCGTTGAAGACAGTCAGCCAGCCAACCACCAAGCCAGCCAACGAGACAGACAGACACTACTGTGATGGTGATAATGATAAAAAAACAAAAATAACAATAAGATACTGCTGTGACTACACATAAAACAATATCATTGATGATGATGGTGGTGATGGTGATGGTGATGATGATAATGATGATGGTAATGGTGGTGATAATGATGATAGTGATAATAATGGTGATGATAATAACAATAATAAGCCGACTACGGCTGCTATAATGGTACGATTAAGGCGGCGAGCTAGCAGAATCGTTAGCGCGCCGGGCGAAATGCGTAGCCGTATTTCGTCTGCCGTTACATTCTGAGTTCAAATTCCGCCGAGGTCGACTTTGCCTTTCATCCTTTCGGGGTCGATAAATTAAGTACCAGTTACGCACTGGGGTCGATGTAATCGACTTAATCCGTTTTTCTGTCCTTGTTTGTCCCCTCTGTGTTTAGCCCCTTGTGGGCAGTAAAGAAATATATAATGGTACGATTATAATTGTAACGGCAATGATGGCCGTCTCCCCACGAGCCAATCAAAGCTAAAATATGATAACATTATCGTAGCACCAAAATGTTTTTGGAAACTAAAAGGAAAACTAAATCAGTATACCAAATCGCTTGTCCTATGGTTAATCTGGAAGCGCGTCCCCAGGGAAGAGTCAGCCTGGGATCGAAAAGTCATCAACTGGCACAAACTCTTCTCCGAATACGGACATGGATGGTCACTTGAACGGGAAATCCCCCAACTCGAGCCCTCCAAGTTCACCACAACCACCACAGAAAGAAAAATGTAAGCGGAACAAATGGACCCGAGAAGAGTATAAAGCAGTAATATACGCTTATTACTATGCATTAGGTAGACCATCTCAAGAGAGACACACCGCAAACTCTTACAGTATATGGAGAACACGGAATCAAGACAGTAGGCCCTATTTGGACGAGAACAAATTAGCAAATGTGAGGAGGGATATCCTTAGAAATAACAGACTCACAGACAGTGAAATAAGCGCGATCAAGCACGCAACGGAAAATGACATAAATATAAGACACAAAGGAAATGAAGAATCAGATGAACAGTATAGCCTGCCACGAGGCTTAATTGAAAGACTGCCATCTGACCAAAGTACGCAAAGGCCTGAAAATACAAGAAATTCTATTGTACCTGTTAAAGAAAGCCAGGAAAACGAAAAAACAACAGTAACTGAAGATCTCGCATTTGCTGAAGAAAACAGAGAGTCTATGGCAGAAATGAGGCAGAAAATCCTGAATACGCTTGAAGTTGTAAGACATACAAGTATGAATGATAGAGAACCACTTCATAAACTCTCAAATACAAACCAAAATAAAAAAACAAATCCAAATTGGCAACTATGTAACAAATGAAATAATACGAGAATTAAAACCTGATTTTACTGAGTTAAATGAAATTATTTACGCTTCTGCTAGGGCAATTGAAACCAGCTGTATGCCCCCGAGAAAACAAAGAAAACCAAACCTGGGAAGAAATCAAACCTGGAGAAGTAAAATTGAAAAAGAGATTGAATTTATGAGAGGAGAAATATCAATATTAAATGAACAAATATGTGGAAATGATGTAAGATCCAGAACAGGAAGAAAGATGAAGAGAAAATTTGGATCTTCACCAAGAGAAGAACTGATATCAATAAAAGAAACGCTGAAACAAAAAGTCCAAGCAAAAGCCCAAAGAATACGAAGATTTGAGAAGAGAAACAAGTTTTACAAGCAAAATAAGCTGTTCACATCCAATGCCAAAATACTCTACAGAGAAATAGGGAAGGAGAAAGAAACCGTTAAAGACCCCCCTCCCATGGAAGAAGTTCAAAACTTTTGGAAAAGGATTTGGAGTGACAAGAAGACGTACAACATAAATGCAGACTGGATAATACAAACTGAAGGATCCTACCAAAATTTACAACAACAAGCATGGGAAGACATCACAATAGCAGACCTAAGAAAGGCACTCACGAAGGCCCATAATTGGAAATCCCCCGGTAAAGATAGGGTGCCGAATTTCTGGCTCGCATCGCTCCCATGCGCACACGGTAAGCTAGTTCAGCTGCTCAATGGAATTATGAGAGACCCAAAGAAAACACCTGAATGGTTAGCAAGTGGCATTACTTACCTACTCCCAAAGAATAACGAAACCAACCTTCCAAAATACTATCGGCCTATAACCTGTCTATCCACCACGTATAAAATCCTAACATCTATCCTGGCGGAGAAAACATATGCATTCATGGAGAAGAACGATATTTTCCCCATTGAACAAAAAGGATTCCGCCGAGGCTCTTACGGATGCAAAGATCAACTGCTAATCAATCGTATGATCCTCGAGAACTGTCACAACAAGCGCAGAAATCTCAGCACCGCATGGATTGACTATAAAAAGGCCTTCGACAGTATACCGCATCCATGGATCTTGAGATCGCTGGACATCTTCAAAATTTCCCCTGTGATTTCAAACTTCCTGAAGCACAATATGTCGTTGTGGAATACGAATCTCCAATTATACCACTCTAATGGAGTACTTGCCTCAGAAAATATAAACATCAACTGTGGAATTTTTCAAGGTGACTCACTTTCACCTTTAATATTCTGCATAGCCCTAATACCCCTTACAAGTGAATTAAACAGAACAGGGTATGGGTATAAAATTGCCAATAAAAAAATAAGCCATCTATTTTATATGGATGACTTAAAACTTTATGGTAAAGACAATAATGAACTTGAAGGCCTATTGCGCACTGTGAAAGCATTCAGCGATGACATCGGGATGGAGTTTGAACTTGAGAAGTTGCCAAGGCCACTTTCCAGAAAGGGAAAGTGAAGACCACAAATTCAGTCGTGTTAGATGTTGACACAGTCATAAGAGAGCTTGAGCAAGAACAAACATACAAATATTTAGGGATAAATGAAGGCTCTGGTATTCAGCATGCAAGCATGAAAGAGAAGATCAGGAAGGAATGTTATAGGAGAGTTCGTGCAGTCCTGAAATCTGAACTTAATGCACGTAACAAGGTGTTAGCTATAAATTCCTTAGCAGTTCCAGTTGTTACTTATAGCTACAATGTGTTGAACTGGAATATGAGTGAAGTAAAGAATATAGATAGGAAAATACGCAAGCTGCTGAGTTGTAATAGGATGCACCACCCAAAGGCAGACGTAGATCGCCTTTACCTTCCCAGAGCCCAAGGAGGTCGAGGCCTGATCCAATTTGAACTAGCTTACAAAACAACCACAATTGGACTGGCCAAATATCTCGAAATATCGAATGACTGGATGCTAAAGCTCGTGGAAAATCACGAGAGACGAGAGAAGCTTCATTCTATCATAAAGGAAAGCAAAAAATTTGCTATTGATCTCGTGCAGGATACCCAAACTGAACAACCCGAGGGAAGTACGGCAACTATTGTTGCAAAGAAGGTGAAAATAATGGCAACGAAAAAAGCGCACGAGCAATTGGCTGATAGGTGGGAGGAGAAACCTCTGCACGGCAAATATGTGACCCGCAGCAAACAAGCTGATGTTGACCAGAAGCAAACCTATCAGTGGCTACGGAGCTCAGGGCTAAAAGCAGAGAGCGAAGGTTTCATCCTGGCTGCTCAAGATCAAAGCCTATTAACCCGGAACTACCAGGCCAATGTGATGAAAAATGGAGCAGACCCAAAATGCCGATTCTGCAACGACATGATTGAAACAGTGGACCACCTAATCTCTGGATGTAAAGTCTTAGCACCAGTGGAGTATAAATTAAGACATGACAGAGTTGGCCAATATCTACACTGGCTAATAAGTCGGCATTACAATATCAAAACTGCCGACAAGTGGTATAATCACCACCCTGAGGCTGTAACTGAAGGAGGAAATGTAACCATTCTGTGGGACTTTCCAGTACATACAGACCGAACCATCAAGGCCAATAAACCAGATATTGTTGTGAAAGACCAAAACAATAAAGTTTGCTTATTGATCGACATGAGCCTCCCCTGTGATCATAATATATCAGCGAAAGAGTTTGACAAGCTCAGAAAATATAAAGACCTACTCATTGAAATTGAGAAAATGTGGCATCTCAAGGCGGTTACAATACCAGTGATCGTAGGAGCACTAGGAATGATCAATGATCAAGAAGGGAACCGAAAATTATATGAGAATGATCCCTGGCTTACCATCCCTGCAAGAAGTGCAAAAGATTGTCTTAACTGGTACATCACACGTATTGAGAAGAGCATTGTCGATGTGAGAACTGTTGCTGCTCATGTATTTTAATTTAACTAAAAAAAAAAAAAAATGAACGAACTATTGAGTTTGGTTTAATGGCCTACCAATGTATACTATGAGTTTCTTTGCCCTAGGAGTCGGGAAGACACTCGGCAAGAAATGGAAGCAAATTTGAAAGAAGAAAAAAAAAAATAATAATAATACTGCTAATGCTGATGCAGCTGTTGCTGATTCTGCGTCTGCTCATACTGTTGTTGATGATGACGACGACGACGGCAACGATTGTGACATGAAGAGGTATTGGGTGGAAGGAGAGAAAGACGAAGGTGGAGGATGGGAGAAGGAAAGGATTGGAAGGGGAAGGGGACGTGGAGGACGAGTAGGAGGTGGAAGGAGACGAGACTCAAAGTATTAAAGTGTCATTTCAGTAACGGACTTGTTTATTTTTCCATAATGGAATTTTTTAGTTTCCTGTATTTTTATTTTCTTTTGAATGTATATATGCATACATATATAAGCATAAGTATAAATACACACACACACACATACAAATATATATATATATATATATATATATTTCAGTCATTTGATTGCAGTCACGCTGGAGCAGTGTCTTAATACATACACACATACATATATACATACATACAAACATACATACATACATACATATATATGTGGGGGGGGCGTGTGTGTATGTATGTATATATGTATGTATACATATACATATACAGATGCTAAGAAACGTAGTAAATACACAGACGAACGTAAAAACAAAGAAGATCCCCATCTCTTTATCAGTTATCGGTCATTGAGTCAAACGCAATTTCGTGCTTTTAGCGTGCCACTTGATGGCCCCGACAGAAGCTACTGGGAATATGGGACCGAGAACAACCTATACTTGGACAACAAGCAATACAGAAGTGGACATTAGAAAATAAATAAATGCAATTCAAAACGTGACCGTTAGTAGACGGACGAGAGAAAAAAAAAGAAACAAAGAAACAGATGTAGCCTTCGGGCTAAATGAAGACGAAGTATAGATAAGGCTAAGGGGGAAATGCTAAAGGATTGGAAAGGGAAGGGAAACAGACAGAGAAACAGCCTGACCACGGGTCACGTGTAATAGCGAGCAGAGTGTGATACAGAGGACAGAGGAGAAAGGGGTACGCTGATATATATATTATTAAATTATTAAATTATTGTTATTCGAATTGGTACAGCCATGAAACGATCGTAGTGTTTTACTCTTTATCTTTTATAAAACTTTTAATACTTTTGATATTTAAAAAAAATAAAGAAAGAAATTAATTAATTAATTAATTAATTAATTAAATAATATATAAATATAAAAATATACATACATACATATATATATATATTTGTATATATATATAAAATTTATAAGTTTAAATTATTTAAATAATTTTTTATTTTTAACTTTTATATTTTTTAATTAATTTTATGTATTTGCTTATGCTTTTCACTGTTTGATTTGCCTAATAGTGGTTTTATCTCTAATTTAATATATATATATATATATATCTGTGTGGGTGTTTGTGTATTCACGCACACATATATATATATATTATATATATATATATATATATATATTATATATATATATATATATATATATATATATATACAGATATATATATATATGTATATATATATATATATATATATATGTATATATATATATATATATATATATATATATATATATAATATATATATATATATATATATATATACAGAGGGACAGAGAGAGAGAGAAAGAGAGAGATGCACCTACATGCATACACATCGTGTATTTGCTGTAATTTCGTAAACAGTCAGATCGTCTTCTGCATCTAATGAAGGATAATTAGAAGTCGGTTGTGACAGTACAAGGAATAAAAAGAAAATTTGAACCAAGCTACAAAAACAATATTAGCGTCAACATGAATTAAAATATGAAGAAACATCCTATCAACAAACATGGCATCAACAATGCGAAAATAACAGTTGTCGTCACCAACTAGAATAAAATGTCTGTTAACGTCATCAATGTGGCATGATGAACAAATCCAGCTTATCGGATAATCTTATTACACAAACAGAATGATAATACGAAAGACGAAGTAAAAAAATATGAGAACCAAGCGCAAGAAAAGGAAAATGATGAAAAGAAAAGCGTGGAAGAAGAGCGAAAAGAAAGAAGGAAGACACTGAGGCCACCGCCTTTAACAACAACGATGGCGCTGTTAGTGGCTGTGTTAGCAATAGTAACGATAACAGCCATACGCAATACATCAACAACAACATCAACTGATGCTATTAATGACAGTAATAAACACAACATAATAACGATGATGATGGTGATAGTAGTAGTAGTAGTAGTAGTAGTAGTAGTAGTAGTAGTAGTAGTAGTAGTAGTAGTAGTAGTAGTAGTAGTAGTAGTGGTGGTGGTGGTAGTGGTAGTAGTAGTAGTAGTAGTAGTAGTAGTAGTAGTAGTAGTAGTAGTAGTAGTAGTAGTAATGACGATCCTTTCTGCTATAGGGACAAGTCCTGTCCTGAAATTTGGAAGGAAGTGACTATTCGATTACATCGACCTCAATGGTACTTAATTTATCGATCCCGAAAGGATGGAAGGCAAAGTCGACCTTGGCGGAATTTGAACTCAGAACGCAGCGATGGGTAAAAAAAACCGCTAAGCATTTCGTCCCGCGTGCTAACGATTCTGCCATCTCGCCGCCTTAGTAGTAGTAGTAGTAGTAGTAGTAGTAGCAGCAGCAGTAGTAGTGACTTCAAATTTTGGCACAAGGCCAGCAATTTTGGGGAGGGGTAAAACCGATTACATTGACCCAAGTGTTCAACTGGTACTTATTTGATCGACCTCGTAAGGCTGAAAGCCAGAGTCCACATCGGCAGAATTTGAACTGAGAAGTTAAAGATGAACGAAATTCCGTTACGCATTTTCTCCGGCGTCCATACGATTCTGCCAGCTCACCACCCTTATAATGTACAGAAAGAGACACTGCGTGATCACTGACTGCATGCTGCTGTCCGCTCTCACTGAATCTACCAGAGCAAACAAGATCGGACTCTCTGAGGAGTAAACCAATAACAATAACGACAACAACAACAATACTACTAATAATTCAATGATTCAGTGCGAATACCTAACCAGACATCGAAAAGCGGAGAGTGTTGTGAGGAATAAAAGAGAAAAAAACTTGATAATCTAAATCGCATGTCCTAGTGAGAACAGAAGCAAATAGAAAGAAGAAAATTTGAACAGCTACAACAATTTGGAGTGGGAAATACGAAGGGAACTACGAAGTGAGAAATACGAAGCCAACGAGGAGAGTAGACGCGATAAGAATAGTGACTGGCATACTTGGAAATATCAGCGCTCAACTACCAACCTGGCTCAAAAAGAAACTTTCAAAATGCGAAAATATCTAATTAGAGGTAACTCGAATATGGAGTTTAAAAACAGAAGCAATTTCTATCATAGTAGGCGAATTAGGTTTGATAAAAAATATTCAGACAAATAGATAACAAAAACACCAGGACTAACAAGTATATATAACATGCAGAAAATACCACACACACACACACACATACATATATATATATATATATATAGCAATATAGGATGAAGTCCCTTACTCTACAGCAAGGAAATCATCAGGAAGCGTGGGCAGTATATTTAAAAAAAAACCGTTACGGTTGCAATATACATCTATAATAAGGGCTAAAGAAAGTTATTCTAAAGCCAAATACACTGTTTTATCACTTATAATCCGCTTGCTACAGGAAAATTGAAACTGAAAACGGGCAACTAACCTTTAGAAAATTAAAAGTTCGTTATCCCTATATTGAATCAATTTCGGACTTAATCTTATAAAAAAAGATATATTCCTTCTTCAGTAGAAATTTCGATGGGATATAAATAAAATACTCACGTATGATCATGGAAAAAGCACAAGCTAAAAACATAACTACACTTGAGTACATCATTTATATCTAAAAATAAAAATTCTTTGGTCAGCCTCAGAAAACAACGTCCAGACCTTTCGCCGCTACAAATTGTAATGGTTACCAGTCCTCCTGTAGCAAGCATCGAGTTTACTACTAAGCAATATAGGATGAAGTCCCTTACTCTACAGCAAAGGAAATCATCAGGAAGCGTGGGCAGTATATTTAAAAAAAAACCGTTACGGTTGCAATATACATCATATAATTAAGGGCTAAAGAAAGTTATTCTAAAGCCAAATACACTGTTTTATCCACTTATAATCCGCTTGCTACAGGAAAATTGAAACTGAAAACGGGCAACTAACCTTTAGAAAATTAAAAGTTCGTTATCCCTATATTGAAGCGGATTATAAGTGGATAAAACAGTGTATTTGGCTTTAGAATAACTTTCTTTAGCCCTTAATTATATATATATATATATATATATATATATATAATATATATATATAATATATATATATATATATATAATATATATATCGCCATGATACATGATAGATCGCTAGCCACTACACATATTAAGCGCACTGGTGTTAAGTATAAGGTTGTCCCAAAAGTTCGTAGAAAGTCTTGGAAAATAATGGTCTTTATTTTGAGGAATAATTTTTGTTGTTTTTGTTAATACTTGGCGAGTAAAAATTCAATTTTCGCAAGTGTTTACGAACTTTTGGGACAACCTAATATCATTCACTAAAGATAAGACCAGAGATTATATATTTGCATACAGACATTCATCTGATCACGTCGGTTGTTTCAAGGCTTTAATGAGAGAGTGTCTCAAAGCATTAATGATAGCAAGAACTCTCATTATACATTACTGTTTGAGACAATGAATCTTCTGATCCAAGGTTTGAACTGCTTGCTTCTGACTGATAGTTGTTTTATCTCAGATTATCAACTTCTAGAACTTGTTGGATCTAGAGTGCCAAATGCAGCGTATACATATAAATATGTTGGCAGTGAACACAACACGTACGTGATTTTAAAATCTTGAGCAGTGACTTGTTTTGTGGGGCAGCCTGAAGATTGTCGATCCTTTCTTCTTCGATTTGCATTGGGATGTTCAGCATGGTATATCTTAGTTTTTCGACGGAAGGTTCAGCGATAGCCTTCGTTACATTTTTATATTGCAACTAATTTGAGACTGAAGGCGTCGAGCTGGCAGAATTGTTAGCACACCGGACGAAATGCTTGACGTTATTTCGTCTGCTGCTACGTTCTGAGTTCAAATTCCGCCGAGCTCGACTTTACCTTTCATCCTTTCGGTGTCGATTAAATAAGTACACACCGGGGTCGATGTAATCGACTAACTCTCTTCCCTAAAGAATTTTCAAGGCTTTGTGCCTAGAGTAGAACTAATTTGAGACTGGATTGATGATTTTCCTTTTTTGTGTACAATTGACGGGATAACTCTTGATAGTTTAAAACATTATTTGATCGTGATCTTTATCAAGCTGCTCAGAAGAATGAATCTTATCACGACCATTAGAATTTTTCGCAGAATTGCACCATACCAGTGCGTGAAAGTGTGCAAGTTGTTTCTTCAAAAGTGACCACCTGCACACTAAGCTAAACTAACTTAAGATATTACGTTATTAAGAAGCAAAAAGTAATCCATTTGTTTCTATTCTGCAACTCGAACAATATTATATAGATCTTGTTTCTGGGAAAAATACGTCCATCGAAGATTTGCTTCCTATTTTGTGCTTCAGGATCAAACCGAACAAACTTTCTACATAAGTGATTGTATATTGTCTCTTAAACATACGAGTTCCTCTTGTGTAGATTGATATTTGCATAATGAGATATCCAATGTTTCTTGGGTCGTTATATAAATAATGTCATCTCGAAAGTGAATGTTATCCTATCAATTAACTTGTCTTAGTGACTTCACATGCCACACAAGCACTCTGTCTCAACTTTGGCATAAATCATCATGCACTAATTAGATGTTTCTTCGCATCACAGAATGTAGCTGAACTGAACACGCACCAGAAGTGGGAAGTCGTAGTTTTTTTTTTTTTTCATGTCGACTGATTACTTGTATTTCAAGGGCTGTCTACCTCAGTATGAAAATGGTCAGCATCTTGACAATATTTGAAAACGGAAGTATATGGGAATGAGTCATAGGTCGTGCGAGTTTTATTCTTTCCAGATCTCTACTATTTTGTTTTGTTTTCTCTCAAAATAATGTCACGTTGTTCGTGCAATTCATCATTAAAAGAACATGGTAAATGCATTCCTTTTCCTAAAACATATTAGTAATTTTTCAAGCGTTATCACGAATACGATATTTCACACATCCTTCAAATTACCTGTGATTAATAGCCTATAGAGAAACGCAGCAGCTCAAACCATATCAGTGGTACCTAATAGTATAATGGTATCATCAGGTTTGAGAATGTTAGAATCATACTCCATCTCCCTGAGATATCGAATGGGAAGTGGAAATATAAATTATCGTATAGGTATGCGATGTATACCTATTTTTAATTGATATATATTTCAACGAAATACACAAGCACACACAAACAAACAAACGCACACACACACACACACACACACACACGCACACACACACACACACACATATATATATATAATATATATATATATATATATTATATATATATATATATATATATCGAGATAAAGGCAGACAGACAGAGACGGTTAAAGAGAGAGAGATAATGCCAAACTACATGAATCTACAGTTTCCCTTGACTTTTATTCCGTTAATTCATTCCACCACTTTTAAACTGTTACGGCATAATCTTAAGGAGGAAACTGCTTTTACTCTAAAAATATTTATTTCTAATTTTGTTTACTAACTTCAATCAATGGCTTTGCTGGGTTAATCTATCTGCACTATGAGTTACTCATGAAGTTTACCTCATAGACCTTCAGCTTTATATATACATGTGTGTTTGTATGTGTGTGTGTATGTGTGTGTGCGTGTGTGCGTGCGTGTATGCGTGTGTATACGTATGCGTGCATATTGCATGCTTTCACGCATGCATGTACGTATATACGTATATATATATATATATATACATATATATGCCTTTTCTGTTTATAAGTATTTAAATTTTTCCTTTGAAGGAGCTAGTTTCTAACAAAGATACAAGGCTTAATCGCTGGAACGAAATCAATATCACATTTTAAACCTGAGAAGAGATCTGCCTCGTGTTACTGCTCGGCTTACAGATTGTATTTATAACGTGCGTGTCAGTCGGTTGATTTTCTTACTAAAACAAAGTACCCATTATTACTGGTATAAATATTAATATGTCATTCGGATACAGAAGCTGGAGTTTGGGTATGATTTAACAACAGGAATTGCTTTATGATTATTAGATTCTAAATTAGCCCTGGCTGCAACTCGTAGACATTTTCCTACTTTTATTTAACCCTTCATTTTACCGTTCTTTGTAAAGTAAAGTACGTATAGTATATAAGACTTTTAACTTGTTTCCTTTAACACCCAAAATGTAAGATCTCTTCGCTGAAGACGGACCCTGTCCCATCCAACGATGGAATCAATATACAAACATTACTATATATCACCGAGCCCCAATAAAAGAGCTGTTGAATGCGTAATACTGTTCCCCATCCCCTTTAATTCTCTAAATCATTTCCATTCTGTGTAAGTCTGATCTTTTTATATGCATGCATATATACATTCTTTGTGGAGGCTCAATGGCCCAGTAGTTAGGGCAGCGGACTCGCGGTCGTAGGATCGCGGTTTCGATTCCCAGACCGGGCGTTGTGAGTGTTTATTGAGCGAAAACACCTAAAGCTCCATGATGCTCCGGCAGGGATGGTGGTGATCCCTGCTGTACTCTTTCACCACAACTTTCTCTCACTCTTACTTCCTGTTTCTGTTGTGCCTGTATTTCAAAGGGCCGGCCTTGTCACTCTCTGTGTCACGCTGAATATCCATGAGAACTGCGTTAAGGGTACACGTGTCTGTGGAGTGCTCAGCCACTTACACGCTAATTTCACGAGCAGGCTGTTCCGTTGATCGGATCAACCGGAACCCTCGTCGTCGTAACCGACGGAGTGCTTCCATATACATTCTTTGTATTTCATGTATTTAATACATTTTCTATATTTTTCTAACTTGTGTATCACCACATTTAGTTCTAACTCAGAAATAACATATTTACGTCTCACTATTTAAGCTGTTGTAGTTTACCGAAGTATTAAAACGGGAAAGATGATTCCTTCAAATAATGCTTACAAGCAGTTAAAGCTCTGAAACTTATGGTGATTAAAGTTATCATGATCTAATGTTTGTTTTTTGGAAGTATGAATTTGGAATTAACTCGGGGATAATAAATAATCTTTACTTACACACATATGAACGGACACACTCACACGCGTACACGCACACACACACACACACATCTACAACCTTGATAGTTTTCGGCCAGTATATGCTGAGGCCATGCCTAACTCAATAGCACGACTTGGTGCTATATAATATAAATATATATGCACAAACACCCATATATATATATATATATATATATATATATATATATATATATATATATATATATATATATATATATATATCGATAGATAGATAGATAGAAGGAGCTTCTACAGGACTAGAACTGTTTCATTCAAAAGAAATCATCAGGAAGCTCCCTGAATTTGATATTTTTTATCATGAGGAAGAGGTCTTCTTCAAACGGTTCGAGTAGGCTGTTGGTAGGAGGGGCCTTATTTGATTTGAAGCCGTACTTATGCTACATCAGGGTGGTCGAAAAAGAACGATCTCCATCTAATTCTTTTGATGAACACATCAGTCCGTCTAATAAGGGCTTTTTGGTACTGTTTCCTTGGTGGGATAGTAATGTTCTTCAAGGAAGTGTTGAGGTCGATTCTTGTCAGCATTTTTTCTTGGTGATGGTTATAAGGGCACTGGGGTGTGCTAGGATATGTAGGTCCCGGGTTGAGTCGGGGTTAACCACAGTAAATAAGGTACTCAATACATAGCAGAGTAAATTAATGTATTTTATAGAAGGAGCTTCTACAGGACTAGAACTGTTTCATTCAAAAGAAATCATCATTTATATATATATATATATATATATATATATATACTGTATATATATATATATATATATATAGAGAGAGAGAGGGGTGGGGGAGAAAGAGAAAAAGAGAGCGACAGACAGATAAGTAGACACGCAGTGATCGTGGAGACAGACACAAGTTTACGTACATACATATGCATGTGTGCTTCTACTATTTTAATGTATGAGTACTTACAATTTACCAATCCTGGAAGTCGTATATCCGGGCCTATGCCTCATAGTAAATGCTGTGATCTTTTACGTATTGTGCATAGATTGTCTTAATGAAAAGAAACCCACTCTGTCTCAGTTGTTTAAATTTTTCAAGATTGTCCTTATTCGTGCCCTCTGTCTCATTGTTAGTTCGTTAGTTGAGACTAAATTCCGGGCACAAGTTCTAGTGACATATCTTTTACATATATCTGATCTTCACTACGCAGAAATAAATTCATTACTACGTATCTTTATTATCTTATTCTTCATTACTACGTATCTATATATCAAATATTTTTCTCTTTGCTCCATAAAGTACTTCGTTTGTCAGAGCCTACTTATCTCGCCATTCGATCACGATTTTATAGATGGAGAGTGGGGTTGATTTTATTTGTGAAACTTATAATATGCATTGTTCTATCATCTGAGCAACTCTTGCTGATAATTAAAATGGCTATTATCGTTTAATCAACGGCATCAAATTCCGCAGACAGGCTAAGTTATACACATACAAACACAGTGATATTCACATAGGTAATTGTGAAAGTTATACAAACATATTTTCACATAGATTATGTTATGACACATACACAACTACACATATAGACAGCTTATTTCTAACCTTGCTAGCCACTGGCTGATTGATGTTTCTCTGATACTTAACTAAGGAATTTTCTTTCAGACTTTCAAGTTTATATCTTATCTTTTTAATCAAGTAGAATATTGTCTCTTTTAATAGCCACTTTTCCGATTAATTATATAGAGATTATGATTCACTGCTCGACTTATATCTGAGCAAAACATACTAGGAATATTAGTTTGCAGGTATACTATAATTGATTTAAAAGGAAATATATCAAATTCTACATGGAAAGAATTTTAATTAATAAATGTTTTCCGTTTGATTTCAGTAAGAATGCTAAAATAATTGTTAATGGTTCTCAAGGGAAGTAAATTTCGAGAAATTTAGAATTAATCGCAGTAAATTAATTTACAAGCTTCTGTAGAAGCTTTATTTATGTTCGCTGATATACCAGCCTTATATACTTGTTTCAGTGTTATTTAGCCACCTCAGCACTGTATGCCCTACATGAATTCTTCTTTGATGAATAAGTTAACAATAACTTTTTCCTATAGGATATTCTTTATCGAGGATTTTGGGAAGAGTTATTTGATTATTATAGAAAGCAAATGTTAAACGAGCACGCTGATTGAGTACTTGTGATTGAACCTCTTGACTCATGTCTGATGGTTCATTTTCATAAAGAGCTGACTTTTAATTCGTGTGTGCAATATTGGCATTACATATTGAGTGCATCACCTCATTGATCAGATAACGAAATTTACAGATAGATAGATAGATAAGTTTTTTTATTGGCCACACAGGGCTGCACACAGATGGGACAAATTACAAGGTAGAGCTTTTCTTTTGGGGGATGAAAAAAAAAAGTGGCGTAGGTTTTCGAAAAAAGGGGAAGAGGAAAAAAACGATCAATAGGTATCGTGTATCACAGTGTCATGATGTACGGTGTAAAGGGGGAAGCAGATAAGTTTATCCGTGGGAAGAAGAGCCTACGAAAAAGACCACGGTAACCTCGGTCAATATTGTTATATGTTACCACATTTGTTTGCAAGTGGGTAATCCTATGAACCCAGAAATTGAAAACAGAGGGTTACACACTTGCAAACAAATGTGGTAACATATAACAATATTGACCGAGGTTGCCGTGGTCTTTTTCGTAGGCTTTTCTTGCCATGGATAAATAGATAGATATATGGATAGATAGATAGACAGATAGATGATGGATGGATGGATAGATAGATAGATAGATAGATAGATAGATAGATAGATAGATAGATAGATAGATAGATAGATAGATAGATAGATAGACAGATAGATATATAGATAGATAGATAGATAGATAGACAGACAGATAGATAGATAGATGGATAGATAGATAGATAGATAGATAGATAGATAGACAGACAGACATAAAGACAGACAGATATATATATATAGATAGATAGATAGATAGATAGATAGATAGATAGATAGATAGATAGATAGATAGATAGATAGATAGACGGACAGACAAGCAGACAGACAAACAGACTGACAGACAGACAGACAGACAGATGGATGTAATGTTATTAACAGTTCGAATATAACAGTGGCACGTTCGAGCTCATAAACAAGGCATTCCCCGTTTTGTCTAAATTCCTCACTGTAGACAACTGGTGTAAATACGACTAAATCAGTTCGCAGCACTACCTGTCCAGATTGTGAGATGCAAGCATTTCGGAGTGGTTATCTCCTCTTCAGTCACAAAAACCGGGCTGATGTAGGTTTATTTGCACACTGAAATGATTGCTTCGCAAAGTCAGAATAGTTGACGCTGCGAGCGATTTAGCACTCCATGGCCTTAAGATAGATAGATAGATAGATAGATAGATAGATAGATAGATAGATAGATAGATAGATAGATAGATAGATAGAATGATAGATATATAGATAGATGGATAGATAGATAGATAGATAGATAGATAGATAGATAGATAGATAGATAGATAGATAGATAGATAGATAGATAGATCGATAGATAAGTTTCTTTATTGGCCACACAGGGCTGCACACAGATGGGACAAGTTACAAGGTAGAGCTTTTCTTTTGGGGGATGAAGAGAACAAAAAACAAAAGAAAAAAAAGGGGTGGCGTAGGTTTTCGATCAAGAGGGATCGTAAAAGGGAAGAAAAGAACAAAAACAAATAAAAATTGAATAAAATAAAAAGAATAAAAAGAGAAAGAAAAAAAAGAAAAGGAAAAGGAACAAAAGGAAAGAGAAATGAAAAAAGAAGAAAAAAGGGGGAAAAAAGGGGAAGAGGAAAAAAACGATCAATAGGTATCGTGTATCACAGTGTCATGATGTACGGTGTAAAGGGGGAAGCAGATAAGTTTATCCGTGGGAAGAAGAGCCTACGAAAAAGACCACGGTAACCTCGGTCAATATTGTTATATGTTACCACATTTGTTTGCAAGTGGGTAATCCTATGAACCCAGAAATTGAAAACAGAGGGTTACACACTTGCAAACAAATGTGGTAACATATAACAATATTGACCGAGGTTGCCGTGGTCTTTTTCGTAGGCTTTTCTTGCCATGGATAAATAGATAGATATATGGATAGATAGATAGACAGATAGATGATGGATGGATGGATAGATAGATAGATAGATAGATAGATAGATAGATAGATAGATAGATAGATAGATAGATAGATAGACAGATAGATATATAGATAGATAGATAGATAGATAGACAGACAGATAGATAGATAGATGGATAGATAGATAGATAGATAGATAGATAGATAGACAGACAGACATAAAGACAGACAGATATATATATATAGATAGATAGATAGATAGATAGATAGATAGATAGATAGATAGATAGATAGATAGATAGATAGATAGACGGACAGACAAGCAGACAGACAAACAGACTGACAGACAGACAGACAGACAGATGGATGTAATGTTATTAACAGTTCGAATATAACAGTGGCACGTTCGAGCTCATAAACAAGGCATTCCCCGTTTTGTCTAAATTCCTCACTGTAGACAACTGGTGTAAATACGACTAAATCAGTTCGCAGCACTACCTGTCCAGATTGTGAGATGCAAGCATTTCGGAGTGGTTATCTCCTCTTCAGTCACAAAAACCGGGCTGATGTAGGTTTATTTGCACACTGAAATGATTGCTTCGCAAAGTCAGAATAGTTGACGCTGCGAGCGATTTAGCACTCCATGGCCTTAAGATAGATAGATAGATAGATAGATAGATAGATAGATAGATAGATAGATAGATAGATAGATAGATAGATAGAATGATAGATATATAGATAGATGGATAGATAGATAGATAGATAGATAGATAGATAGATAGATAGATAGATAGATAGATAGATAGATAGATAGATAGATCGATAGATAAGTTTCTTTATTGGCCACACAGGGCTGCACACAGATGGGACAAGTTACAAGGTAGAGCTTTTCTTTTGGGGGATGAAGAGAACAAAAAACAAAAGAAAAAAAAGGGGTGGCGTAGGTTTTCGATCAAGAGGGATCGTAAAAGGGAAGAAAAGAACAAAAACAAATAAAAATTGAATAAAATAAAAAGAATAAAAAGAGAAAGAAAAAAAAGAAAAGGAAAAGGAACAAAAGGAAAGAGAAATGAAAAAAGAAGAAAAAAGGGGGAAAAAAGGGGAAGAGGAAAAAAAGAACGATCAATAGGGATCGTGTATCACAGTGTTATGATATATGGTGTAAAGGGGAAAGCAAGTAAGGTTTATTCGTGGGAAGAAAAGCCTACGAAAAAGACCACGATAACCTAGG
>NC_042999.1:147571236-147606236 GCF_006345805.1 Octopus sinensis
GATATTCCATAATGTTAGCATAGCTTTCAGTGTATATAGGTTCTAACTCTGTCGTGTCTGAATATATTCGTTCTTAGCCAGGATTAGTAGCCAGAGACAATATCATTTATTAGATTTCAGTTTTTTCACAACTTCCGTTGTCTCTTCTTATTCTTCTTAGTTTTTTGGCACTACGACTTTATTTTTGTATTTGTCAGCTTCCTTAAGAACTGAAAACAGTTTCTTTTTCGTTTTGTTCGTATTTTGTGGCTACTTGTATTAGTTTTCCTTGCTTTTGAAGTAAGTAATTCTGTAGTCCTATGGTGGTTAATTTGTAATAGTTTTCTAGCTGTATAACGTTTCTACCACATTCGATACGTGTATATATAACCTTTCTATGTCAGATTTGGGGTTGTGCACTCTAAATTCTGTCATAATTGTTCTTGTTCTCATGTCTATTTTGATTAGTTCCTTTAGAGTCCAATTAAAAATATTGTAGCTGTAACTTATAAATGGGACGACTACGGTGTTGATACCTATTATCTTGTTCCTCGCATTGAGCTCTTTTTCCAGTATTAATCTCACTCGTCTATAGTATTCTTTTCTCATATTCTCTTTCATTTGTGTGTGTTGTATCATATCTAGTTCATTCATTCATAAGTATTTGTATGTATGGCTCTAATTCTCTTATTTCATTTGCTCTGTCTAATGTGATGTTGCTACTCTGTTATTATTATTAGTTTTGTTGTTGTTGTGTTGTTGTTGTTGTGGTGGTGGTGGTGGTGGTGGCGGTGGTGGTGGTGGTGGTTTATACATCTTAGCTCCATTCTTTACTTTCTAAATATTTGTAACTTTAATGATTTTAATTTAAACTGATTGCATTTACGATGTTGGTAAAATTCATCGCCCGTTAATTGTATATTCGTTATGGAATGTTACTTTAAAGTGTTCCATACCAATTTATATACTTTTCACAGTAATTTCATAAATTAATTAGTCCACTGAGATGAAAATATTCTTTCGGATTAAAGTTATTTTCAGATATAATATATGTGTGTTTTGCAGTAATCTTGTTTTAAAATGTAACTAAGTTTAATTATTGTTTTTTCTTTGTTGTTGTTGCTGTTGTTGTTGTTGTTCTTGTTGTTGTTGTTGTTGTTGTTAAATGTATATTAAAATAGGCTAAACTCTTCCTCTGCTGATAAATTAAATGTAAGTTGTCAAGAAGTGACTTGTAGGAACCTGTATTATTATTATATACATATATAACAGCCACTTTGTGTGATTTCACAGCACAACCGGGATGCAGACGAAGAACTCCTTGCATTTGTTTTATTTCGGCTTGTTCTGTTAATGGAAATTCTTGACGTAATACTGTGCATTTTCTAAGAGTGTTGCCTTTATCTACGTGTAGCTCTTGGTATGATGGTGTTCTATTTTTCTGCATGTTTTATAAACCTTCCTTCATCTTTCTGTTATTGTAGAGATTCTTTCTAATTTCCATCCTCTTATTCAGACGATCTCCATATCTTTCTCTCTCTGTCTCACCCTCTCTCTTTCTCCCTCTTTCTTTCTTTCTTTCTTCATATATATATATATGTGTGTGTGTGTGTATATATATATATATATATACACACACACACACACACACACACAAACACACATGTCAAGGCGCAATGACCCAGTGGCTAGGGCAGTGGACTCGCGGTCGTAGGATCGCGGTTTCGATTGTGAGTGACTATTGAGGGAAAACTCCTAAAGCTCCACGAGGCTCCGATCGGGGGTGGTGGCGATCCCTCTTGTACACTTTCGCCACAATTTGCTCTCACTCTTTCTTCTGTTGGCCTGCTCGCTTAGCCACCGAGGTGGCGTTATTTGAAGGCTAAAACAATGCGAAGCGCATTGTGACTAGCGATGTCTAGCAACATCTGATAGCCTGGTCGGTCATGGTGAACGGTGATCTAAATACATACATACATACATACATACATACATACATACATACATACATACATACATACATACATACATACATGCATGCATACATACATACATACATACAGAGGGAATAGTGATAATTTATGAAGATGCATCGTTGTGCGTTGGATCTCGTACATCCATTAAGAGATATTCCATTTCAAGGTGGTTTTTGCCAATGGTGGCTCCATTTTCTTTAACCTCTTAATCTGTCTTAATCTGTTTACATTGGCATACCTTATACTATGATTACATTGACCTTCTCTGAAACTTTTTCTGGCATATCTCATAATTATGAGTTTTTCATAATACTCTCATAAACTCCAGTTTATAAAAGGTCAATCTTTGTCATGTTTGAATATTTATTCTCTATTGTCTAAGATAGGCCGGTTAGACTATTGTCATTATTTCTTAACTACCTTCACATGCCACTCATGATGTTGAGGTTTGTATTCTACTTCATGTATGGCCGAAACCTCTAACGTTGTGGGCATTATCAGATTGTCTTGCCATCGTCTTGTCGTGATATTCTAGGTTCATAATTCAAATTATGTGAATATCTTTTAAGCTGTTACTTTTGATTAATGTTTTATATTTTTCGTATTAATTTCCACTTACATTTTGGGAGATATACGCACGTTTACGTGTGAGTGTGCGTATGTATTATGTATGTATATATGTATATGTTTATATATATATATATATATATATATATATATATATATATATATAATATATATATATATATATATATATATATATATTATATATATGTGTGTGTGTGTGTGTATATATATATATGTGTGTATATATATATTTATATATACATATATATATATATATATATATATATATTATATATATATATGTATGTATGTATATATATTTATATATATTCTTTTGGTCCTTATTTCCTTTACTTGTTTCAGTCATTTGACTGCGGCCATGCTGGAGTGCCACCTTGAACGCTTTTAGTTGAACAAGTCTATTCCAGGGCCTATTTGTAAGCCTAGTACTTATTTTATCGTTTTATTTACCGAACTGCTAATTTTCAGGGGACATAAGCACACTAACACCGCTTGTGAAGCGGTTGTGGAGGGACAAACACAAATACAATGATACATACATAAATATATACATATATATACGACGGTTTTCTTTCAGAAAAAAAGATATATGTATGTCTTTTTTCTGGATAACCATTGGATTTGGTTAAAAAGAGACGATGAACGATGGCTAGAAGAATATTGAGCTTTATTTGATAACCAGTTGATCTAGCAAGCGGGGCCTTATATCAGTGAGTGCGGGGTGGGTGTGCATTGATGCCGTCGAAATGTAGGCCCAGAAACGGCGCGCATTCTCTCCTGATGACCCCATTCACTTGCTGGCTTCCGGTATGCGGAGTGTTTGACTGGTAGCACTTGCATGTGCCAGTTGTTTGCAAGACATATATATATATATATATATATATACACACACACACACACACACACACACACACACACACACATACACAGAGAAGTGTGAGAAAGTGAAAACAAGAAGAAGATATAGAGAGAAATGATGCGGGAGAGAGATTTGAGACAGAAACTAAGAGTGAGAGATTATGTTGTAGGTTAATTTGTGTATGTAATATTTTCTCGCACTCTAGTATTTGTTTTAAGATATTTCCTTTGTAAGTAAAATTTGTTAAATCATCATGAACGGTCTAACATCATGTTGGTATGTGTTGCTATGCCTTTGTAGATACAGACGCCAATACACACCATAAAAGAGATTAAAAGTAGTCATTTTCCCAGCTGTAAAAGTGACAATTGAATATATTCGTGATGGAAAATTTACAATTTACGTAACGACGAAAACAAATTATCAATTATTCAGTGAGATAATATAATATATTTAAAGAAAACTAAAATAAATAATTCTAGCGTTGAACACTTAAATGGTAGTGCTGTATTTTGAAGAATCCATCCGGTTACATATCTACAGAATATTAAAAATAATTTTACATCAACACGTTCCACTGAATGATAAACGAAACAATTTCATCGACACAAACGATGATTAAACAAGTAGACAACGTACCTTAACAATTCACAGTGGATAGTGATACTGTCCAAGAATTCCCAGAAATCTTAAGAGACTATTGTGATACACAATATGTCCTGCATAGCTTTGTTCCTTGACATAAATCATATTACATAACGTTTATAATATCAAATAATACCATCTAATAATGTCAGTAGTCATCATACTATAGAAATGTATAGAGCTCTCTACAAACAAATTTTATTCTGTTCTCCATAAAGGCAATAACATAAGCACAATATGGAGTCAATTGTTTCTTCCTAAGTACCTACAATAGAGAACAATAAGGTAATCACATTCGCTACCAATGCACAGCACTAACAGATGTTGAAATAAATCCACCTGCAATGCAACGAGTCGATTTCTAGATGTAAACATACAGATAGAAACAAGATACCTGACGACAGTCTATACCAAAGGCACAAACGTGTGGATACACTTACATGGAGACAGAGAATTGTCGAATAGAAGAGTCTGCGGTAATATTACTACATATCAGATTATTTAGATTTTCCGTTAGAAGCAAATTCTTAGGCAATTCTGCTCAATGCATAACGAACAAATGAACAACACCTATGCTATTGAAAAAATAGTCCAACCCTTACGATGACAAAAATCTGACATAAAAGAAAAAAAAACAATTTTGATAAGAGCCATCTGATGATCATGCTTAATATATGTATGCGTATATATATATATATATACTTATATATATATATATACTACTACTACTACTACTACTACTAATATTAATAATAATAATAATAATAATAATAATAATAATAATAATAATAAAATCATAACATAGGATAAATTTTTTTCAGAAAATTTCATCAAAACATATTCACTAATATTGCTAGTAACTTCCAGACTACATAAATAATCTGGTGTGTCCAAGAGGTTTTCGTCTCTCACCGATATACAAAAGATATCGTATCTTGAACGAAATCCATAGTAACTACCTGTCAATACTGAACCCTGTATATACATGAAGTCTAATACATAGATTGCTATATTTATAAAACACTGTTTCAATTGCGTATCCACAAATGCAAATAAAATTATAAAAGAATGGCTGTATAATACCAAATTTACTTTCCAACCATATGTTTCCGAGTTCAGTCCCTCTGCGTGTTCGGTAAAACAGACCGATAGACTAAGTGCTAGGCTAACAAAGAATAAGTCCTGCGGTCGATTTCTTCAACTAAAAATACCCTTTAGGGGAGTGCTCCAGCATGGCGACAGTCAAATGACTGGAGCAAGTAAAAAAAATAAAAGAATAAAAGAATACTTTTCTAAACTCAAGGAAAAGGTTTTTAGCCAGTGCCCCCATCCTAAACGTCCCTCCTACAAGCTTGGAGCCCGGACCGAAAATGTTGGCTAAATCAACAATAGCAGCATGTTAGAACACCACCACAGGCGAAGCCATTACCGCAAGCTTCGAACTCACCAGATGTCAGATAAAGCAGCAACAACCACAAAAGCATTTTGGATCACCACCGCAGCCGGATCCGAGATGGTGGATTAGAATATTGTCAGAAGCGAAGGTGATGTAGGGGAGATAGCCTAGTACTGCTGTTAGCAACCAAACGCGGACATTTCGCTCGGTTGTTATGGCCGATTAGAGAGAGAGAGAGAGAGAAAGAGACCATTGGTTTCGTACCTATAAGCTGTATAAGCGGCTCCCCAGACTCAAATGCATGAGAATCAAATATTAGTCTACACCTCGGTTATATAGTTTTCCTTTTTCATCTGACATAAGTGGCGAAATAGTCGGGACAACAGTGCATCGGACCAAATTGGAGCTGAAATATCTAAATGTGAACCTCAGAAAGTACTGAGTAAGCATAATATGCATGAAAATGAGAAACTGATCCCTTGATACAAGACAAGCTCAAGATGTCTAGAAAGAGAAGCACTAGATGAAAACTCCACGCATATAAAAGATGATTTTAAACTAGGTAGAAAACCACTGCATCGTGTACAGATTCTACCTGCTAGAAATAGGAACCGACTCTGCTGAATTCCATACCTTACAGTCTTTTATAAAAGTAAATATTAGATTTAAAAAATACGGTATATTTATAACTAAAATATTTTCAATTTACGCCCAGTTTAGCAAAGCATAAAATAGTCTTCTAAATGCATTTATTGAAACTAGACTTCTCATTTTTGCTGCTAGGCGTGAAATATTTTCATAACTAGAGGCGTTTCAAATTGTCGATTTTCAAGTCAGTCTCATAAGTGACAATGATAAAGAGAAATTATGCTAAAGATTGTAAGAATTATTGTTCACATTTTGTAAGTTATGAGAATATCAATAAAGCAAAATTTCTCCTTTCTGAGATAATAGTATCCATTTCATTTTTTACTTTTTAATAATTATTGATAAGCAGCATCTAGTATTCGAAAAGAGAAGAAATTTGATGAGGAATAATTGGCAGATTTCTTTTGATGCGCTCGTAAAACAGGAAAACTTCAGTAAGCGTCTTAAAATATTGTTCGTAGTTATTCTTATTGTGATTTAAAATTTTGCCACGATATTCTATTCATTTGTTACGTAATATTACAAATTTTGGCTATATTTTTCCCTTTTGTTTTCTTTTTAAAATTACTTGATATTCTGTTTCCATTTTCCGTTTAATATTAGAATAGCTGATTTTGATTTTTAGGAACATTAGCGAGAAAGGATTTGTTCAAATAAACACCAACATTAAACCTGCTAAATATTCTGAGATATATGGGAGTAAAATCGATATAAATTATAGTTTTTTGGACAGGAATAGCTAATCATGGAAATTTGTCAAGGCATCTGATGTTTGAGTGAAAGCAGATCTGAAACGATATCATTATATCCTCATAGTTCATATAAACACCAGGCCATTGCATCTGGTGAAAAATCTTGCAGTTATTCGCTACAGGTTTCCTCCCTACTCCCGCGTTTGTCGCTTAAAACTCTAATGCTCAACCCTACTTAGTGTAATTTTGTTTTGATGCTCAATTAAATAAATATGGCTGTTTATGAAAATATGTTTTTGCATAAAGAGGTCATTTCGAAAAGCAGAAATGTCACTTTCGTCAAAATACATATCCCTATATTTGTAGTCAGGCAAAAAATTTATTAACATCATATTTACGAAAGCATTACATTTATAAACTAAGCAAAATGTCTTCTGTCGGGAATTGTTAAATAATCCGTGAAGGTGAACTGAAAACTGGTTGGCGTCTTGATGTTGCTACATAATTTTATAAAGCAATCTTACAAGCTAAAGTTTTTATGTATACAATTCGAGGGAGGCACGCAGTTTATTTCATTTATTGCGAACACTTATATGACACTAGAAAACACAGCAATGTAGTTGAATTACAGGAAGTTATTCATTTAAACTTTTCTCCCATGTCATTACGCATGTCTGATTTAAGTGCAAGGCCAAATATTTAGAGGACTGATTATATCACCACCTGCTACTATTTTTTTATCTACCGCGTGATGATATAAAGAAAAAAGAAGTCAGACCGGTTTTGAAACCAGAGTGTAATATACCGCTAATAAATACTTAAACACAGTTCACTGATTCTACCACTTTGCCGGAAGAACCAAACCATATAACAAATAGTGCTTAAGACAGATCTTGTGCGACTGTACAATGCAGAGAGTCAGACTTGATCGAATTTGCTTCAGCTAGTTAAATAATGTTTTCTGCATTGACAAAACTATTAACAGCGGATCTCTTTGTTGACAGTTGTGTGGCATACATATGTGATTGAGAAGTTTACTTCACACATACCTAGTTATAAACATGTGAGTGAAATTTGCGTGACAGAAAGTCTGTTGAAAATATAGATGGGTAAGCAGATGGGCACACATACATCTGCATATATGCATGCGCGCACACACACGCATGAGTGCATATATATATATATATATATACATACATACACACACACACACACACACACACACACACACACATATATATATATATATATATATATATATATATATAAGATCCAGTGATTGAGATGTAGGAAGAAAGTGTTAGCTTCAAGCAATACGTAGTAAACATGAAAAACAACTTTCAGGGAGAATACTGCTGTATTGAGACGGAAGGTTGTGGATTTGATCGTATAAACTGAAAAAAAATATTTTATATTTCACGGTTAGCGGTCAGGGTTGCCGGATGTACGAATAAGAATACAAGAGTTAAGGAATGCAGTAGATAAGATCCGGGCTTCATATGTTTCATAGCGAGCGGAACCTCAGAGGTGGTAACTATCCAAGCGAGGTGTATACCACAGTCTACTCTTCAAGCCAAAGATATCTTGATTAAATGAACGTTTATATTGACGCAAGGAGGCACATGTTAACACATGGAAGATTCAATCGGAATGTGTGGCGAACACGGTAGGAGAGAAGGGTACAAATATATAGAGAAATAAGGATTAAAAGAAAGAACCAAAGAAAAAACATAAAAGAGTGGGAGGAATGAGGAATTTAAGCAAGGATATTTGACCGGTAGTATTCAATGGGGCCGTTTTGGCCGAATCACAAAAATTAGCAATGGGAGTGGTATTAGAGAAAAAGATAATGTGGAAGGAAGAGGGTGGGGAGATATTTTTGGTGAAGGGGGAAATATATATGCTTGAAGAAATCAAGAGAAAACGGGGAAGAATCGTAGAGGCTACCACTTGTTTTCAATTGAGGACTGTATATTGTGTGCGGTGACCGTGTATACAGTATGAAGTAGCAGATGCGTGTGTTGGCGTATGTACTTGTAAGTTTACGAAGGGGGGTAGTAACAGGAGGGGACGCAGTTGAAATAAGAGAAAAATATTTTAAATGGTAAGGAAAAATACAAAGAGAAGTATGTAAATGACAATAAGGAATTAAAAGGAAGATATAGTGTTGATTTAAAATATAGTGGTAGTGAGGGTAAATAAGAGGGAAAATTTATGAAGGTTAGGAGGAAGGACGGGTGGGGTTGTTATTTGTCTTTTGAGAATAGATTTAGTGATCGATGTTTGCAGGTAAAAATTATACTGTTGCCTTCGTTAAAACAATCCGTGGATTGCAAAATAGCTAGGACCTCAGCTATACAGAGATCACATTTATTATAGCTGCTGTATGGCTTGGCGTTGGTGACTATGGACCAATTGAGAGTGTATGAAGTTGAATCACTCCTTAGTTTATTGATAACGAAGTACTTTTGGATTTTGTTAGGGACTTGAAGCTGGAGTAGTGGTTGTTCACATTAGCTTTGAAGGTGGTGTTACATGAGCAGATATATATGTAGTTACAATTGACAGCTGATACTGTACACTTATGAACGATGTTTTTTATGAGACAACGGTGATCTAAATGACAGGATGTTGATCGTCTGAAGCTGCATAGGTGTTCCGGATAAACTTGTGAGGGGATTACTATTTAGTGAGGAATCAGTGTTAGGTTTATTATTATTGCTGACTTTAGGATTAGTATTTGTTAAGGAGTTGAGGGTGGTATTGCGGGGTTGCATAATACGATAATTATTGTGCCTGGTGGTATCTTCTGTGTCATTTCTATTTTTGCAAGAGGAGGTATAGCTGGGTGTTGTGGTGAATTTAACGATTGGCTGTAAGGTGCGGAATTATAGCTGGATTTATGAGGGTTAATGTTGTTAAGGGGGTTACTTGGTGTTTTGGGTTTATATGTATGGAGCTGGAGGTTATGTTGAGTTATATATATATATATATGTGTGTGTGTATGTGTGTGTGTGGGTGTGGGTGGGGGTGGGTGTATGGGTGTGTGTATATATATATGGGTGTGTGTGTATGAGTGTGTGTATATATATGGGTGTGTGTGTATATCAGTGTGTAACAAATATAAGGCGGAAGATAAAAAATGCGAGAATTTATTATTAATCACAATTGTTTCGACACATCTACCATTGATTCCTCTTGGGCAGAACACTCAACAGGTGGTTCAGGAGCATCCGGCGGTACAGATGTATTTCGTCGGGTGATAAATAGATACAACTCGTTACAATAAATGTTCTGCAATATAACTTCCCGTTGTGTAGAAAGAACAGCAGCCACACGGAGGAAATGTCTTCATTTATATAGAAGATCAAAAATAAAATCACAGATGGCAGAAAGAGAAACGAACACGCTGTAATTGTTGAAAGAGACATCCGTTGTATACTTAATATAAATGCTTGGTCTTTTTTTTTTTTTTTTGATAAAATGCATTCGTCATCATGTAAGAAATCGAAATATTGAACTTTATAGTTAATTACATTAACACAATAGTCTATTGTTCAATAATTACAATTATCTAATGCAGAATAACCGCTTGCTATTTGTCACTAAAAGGAATAGAATAATGTTCATTAATTTTCTCAAGAATTAACTGATTTGATATAACATAATAAATCATAGGATATTTAATCGACGTGATGCTATAGACATTCCGTCAGGAGACGGAATGTTTATAGCCTCGTTGGTGGAACTTGAACCACGTACCTAACGCTTTGGTGGGCATTTTGTGACCGACTACACTACGGGAAGTCTGCCATGCCGTACTTTCAAACTTATGATTAAATGCAATAATTAGATTCCACTACATTAATTATGCTATTTTATCTCAATAATACAATTTATCAGACAACAATTAGGCTATTCTATTGGCCAATTTCTGAGTTAGGGAAATATTCAACCTTAGTCCCATGCGTATGATACGATATAATGTAACGAAACAATGTAATGAAATATTCGGTTTACGCTAATTAATCAGCATTAAATTAAAATCATCATCTTTCACCATACTAAATGCATACATACCGTTAGAAAGCATCAAACTGTGGGATTGTCTGAAACAAGATTTCTTCAGAGATTTCTTCTGCTAAAAGATAGAATATATATATATATCAAGGCGAAACAAATATCGTCGACCCATTAAATGACAGACGCTTTTAGCTATTGTTGAAGCTTGTCAATACCGTATATAATGTTGTTACATGCTTAAACAAAATGCGTGTTTTAGATACAGGGGAATTAAATATTCACTGGTATGGAGGAAGCTTTCAGAAAAACTGAATATACGCAATTGAAATAGCATTAAATAAGGATTGCTTCTATCGTTCTCGCGAATCCCTGCGGAAAAATTTAGTATAATACACAGTTGGAATTATTACAAATTAATTAACCTAATTGTTAAGCTAATTATTAAATTGGTGTATTTAAAACGCATTAAATATTATAAACGTAAATAATCGAGAGAAGCAAATATATACCCCTCCACTCAGTACAATAATCACGCATTTGTTGATTCCCGAGCAAATGCACTAATAATAATTCAAGCCACTTGAAAATCCTTCTTTCTCCCTTTACATTACATGTTATTAGATGCTACCAGCTTAGACTGTTCTGCTAGGGAGACTCCAATGCTACCAAAACAAAAGAGGTACAATACTGATTATAATTTGAGGAAAAGCCTAGGCTGACATGCTTTATTTAGGCGGTGGCAGGGGTCACCAAATAACTGAAATGTAGGGGTTCAAATCCCATTTGTTGTTTTGGTTATTAGTTTCCGCTACGAAATGATGTTTTGCGAAACTGATTAAATCGAGACGAGAAGGACATATCTGATGTATTGTGTATCTTTAGAAATTTTAGCTAGATGCAAGCGTTATCTGGTAGCTGTAAGTATATCTAAATTAATGAGGCAGGTGGCTAAAGAACATTGAATGATTTATTTGTGACACAACAGGGAAATATTTGTTCGTGTATTGCCTTTAGAGCAAGAAAAAGAAAATAAACTATAAAAATCTCCAGTGTTATATTTCCTGTATATTTCCTACATCGTCCGTTTCATATGCTGCCAATCATAAACAATATTGTATTTTCTGTAACAAAACAGACGTTCTCTACTTTTAACAAAATGAAGTAAGAAACATAGACTAGCATCGGTTCACAAAGTAAAATGATATGGGTTATAACTTCAGATTGATATTAAAACTGCGTTATAAACTTGCCTCATATCTTACTCGCATATCTTTTGCTTAAATGAAAAGTAAGAAACCACATATTCGTAGAAAAGCTTATGATTGAGATAATCGACCTCATATTGTAACATACATATTTTAATGCTACCAAGTGGCGTAATATTATAACATATCCTAGAATTAGAAATCCGAATATAAATAGAGCTAGTTTATCCTTGTATATTTTTACACAAGTTAAACAACCAATAAACCGCAATATCCATTTTTTCACGCAATCTCTACAGGTAGCATACAGTTATCTTTTCTGTTTGGCACTGTTTTATATTAACGGAAATAAATATTTTTAAAAAATAGTTGCAATATCATTGAGGATTCTAATATTAGTTATAGAGACATATAGTTTAATATTAGTTTGTTTCTTTTTCTATTAAAAACTAGATGTTTCCAGACATTTTTGCATTAACATGGCAAACATATTCAAAGTATTTTTATTTACGTCGGCAGAGAGCTTTGTATTTTAGACAAACAGATATTTTCACTGGGAAAAAATCGTGCATTTCCGTTGCTGGCGCCTTCAACAAGAGAACACTCTTTGTTTTTGATTTTTTCTTGCTGTTTGTATTTGTTTTTTTTTTATGTCAGTGAAGATTCCATTTATAGTTTAGACATCAGAAAGTTGGATACTTCAAAACCATGTGTTAAGCAAAGTGCGATTTTTTAAAACAAAAATACTCACAGTAATTGCGTGGTATTATGTTGACGTGAAATATTTTGAAACAAAAAAGCAAACGCTCGGAATTATTTTCCCTGCTATAAAATTTTTATATATATATATATATATATATATATATATATATATATATAGTGTGTTTGAGAGTGTGTATATATATATATATATATATATATATATATATACACACATCTGCATATACATATACATTTAGTTATATGAATATATATTTGTATGTGTATATATATATATATATATACATATATGTATACACATTTGCACATGTATATATGTATATACTTTATATATAGCTTTATGTCTATCTATATCTACACTTATACAGAGAGAGAGAGAAGGACAGAAGCACTCTCACATAATGACACACATTTATATATATATATATATATATATATATATATATATATAACAAAGTGATGTTGTAAGGTACAGCACGAGTGGAATTATATATGAAAGAATGTTTCAAAATGCAATTTTAAAATATGTTTATTCACTTATTAAGATTTCTTTAGAAATCATGTTTGTTTGGAAGTATCTATATATATACACAGAAGGAGATATATTTAGTTTACAAAGAATTAGGGATGAACTGACCTGTTTCACCATTTTATCATATATATATATATATATTACCGTGACCGTGACCGACTAGGCTATTAGATGTTGCTACACATCGCTGGACACAGTGCGCTTCGCATTGTTTTAGCTTTCAAATGACGCCACCGTGCTGGCTAAGTGAGCAGGCCAACAGAAGAAATAATGAGAGAAAGTTGTGGCGATCTGTAACAAAACTAGCGTTCTTTACTTTTAACAACCCCCTACCGCAGCCTTGGGGAGCTTTAGGTATTTTCGCTCAATAAAAACTAACAACACCCGGTCTAGGAATCGAAACCGCGATCCTACGACCGTGAGTCCGCTGTCCTAACCGCTGGGCCTTTGCGCTTCACACACACACACACGCACATATACACACACGCACACACACAGACACACACACATATATATACACACACGCACATATACACAGACACACACACACAGACATATATATATATACATATATATTTATACATATAGATATGTGAGTATATATATATATATATATATATATGTGTGTGTGTGTGTGTACAAGTTGTGTTATGAGCTTTTATAGAACACCTATTCTATAGAAGCTCAACAAACAATTAAAGCTGGAGGAAGAGAAAGTGTTAAATGTTCTATAAATTTTCAATTCATGCATACGAACGGTAATATTAACACATTTAACACATAAGAACCATTGAAAAATCAATCTATCAACCCTATATTACTTAATAAGGCACTTATATCCGCCAAGAATAGGACTAATTTAACAAAAACCAACGACAAGCCATCACCATTGAAAAGATTACAACGCAGTGATCTTCCTACATCATCTTAGCAACCTTACCATAAACCTAACAACAATATCACATACATATATGCACAAAATAACCATCCTTATAATATTATAAAAATCTAACCTCTAACATTGAATGTAGAATTAACTTATGCAATGAGGAAAAGTTTAAAAAGCACACAGACTACCATAATCGAGCACTTAAAAAGGCAGGATACAAATATCGAATTATGTACAACAAAAATAATAGCACCTATTCTAATTATTCCAATAATCATCTAGATAAGAAAAATACCGACCATATTACTGAACCCACATCAACTGGTAAATTAGAAAACATGGACACACGATTAAATTCTCTCAATGATAATCATCAGTAAAACATTAGCAACAGACACAAATCTTACAACAACAATAAACGGGATAATAATAAAAACTATAAATAGGTGCAGGAGTGGCTGTGTGGTGAGTAGCCTGTCTACCAACCACATGGTTCCGGGCTCAGTCCCACTGCGTGGCACCTTGGGCAAGTGTCTTCTACTATAGCCTCGGGCCGACCAAAGCCTTGTGAGTGGATTTGGTAGACGGAAACTGAAAGAAGCCCGTCGTATATATGTATATATATATATATATGTGTATGCGTGTGTGTGTTTGTGTGTCTGTGTTTGTCCCCCTAGCATTGCTTGACAACCGATGCTGGTGTGTTTATGTCCCCGTCACTTAGCGGTTCGGCAAAAGAGACCGATAGAATAAGTACTAGGCTTACAAAAGAATAAGTTGCGGGGTCGAGTTGCTCGATTAAAGGCGGTGCTCCAGCATAGCCCCAGTCAAATGACTGAAGCAAGTAAAAAAGTAAAGAGTAAAAGAATATGAGCACCATAACTATAACCTCACTAATAGACACGAATAACACTAATTTTGCCAAGTCAACAAATCACCAATTACACTGTTAACAATAAATGCTGAAAACAAATAACTCTAGATAGAAATAGGAACAAGAAACCTACACACTTAAAAAATCAAACTTATCTCACTACATCTCATCATTCTAATAATTCCCATAACCGCATAATTCATAATAATAAAGTTAGGAATAATGTAGAAAGAAAAAGAAACCTATACCATATGTAAGAATAGATGGCCCACAAAATATAAGCCACTACGATAATAAAGAAAAGAACAATAATATTATTTGGATCATAATTCTTTTTACAAAACACCTAAAATCTAATTTTGTTTAATCCATTACAAACATTATTAAAAAACACTTTAAAAACTCTAAATATGCAAAAATATTTGATAACAAAATGATCAGATTTGGATTTCTAATTGTAATTGTAGAAACCCGAAGACTTGCGATTAGTAGGTAACTGTAAAATGAAAGATGTAACATACCAAACAACAATTATTACTCATAATCTCTCTAAATTTACTTACATCGGATGTACACAATATTCCTTCAAATTAAGTTTAAATAATCATAGCTCATCCTTTGATAACCCTAGAAAGGAAAACAGCACAGGTCTATCTAAAAAGGTGGGGTAGTACAGTGCAAGTTAAATTCCACTGAAAATTATTCATCTGCACAGGTACTTTCTCTACTCCAAATCTTTTAAAATGTATGTATGTATTTATGTATGTATGCATACATGTATGTATACATGCATAGAAACAAATGTATGAAATCATAAAAAAAGCAAATGTTATGCAATGAACTACATTAGCTTACAGCTGTTTCCAAAATAAAATGCACTTCCTATCCAAGGCTCTGATGAAGCTATCGGACTTTATCCTGTACTCAACTAAGAGTACACCACATCTTATAGCAGAAATAGCTATAAGCTAAGGAATTGCATTATATAACATATGCCATTTCTGGAGTCATCTCTTTGTTCCTGTTAACCCTTTATAAACATATATGATTGGGTTCTGTATGACCATACGTATATTGAGTTTTACACAAGCTTATTAATCTCGCTATTGCCGAGGGAAATATTAAATAATATATACGCCTATATATATATATATTATATATATATATATATATATATATATATATAATGATAATATCAAAGTGAGTTATATACAGTAGCAGTAACACATCGTGACGTATTTTTGCCATTTCAATATGGCTAACCCCTAAGGGTGGATGCTACTGTAGTTTTTAGCCCCAGGAGGACACACTCCTCCAGCTGGCCATAGACACACTATCTGTGTCCTGTCAGTATTTGCAAAGGGAAGTCATCCTTCCGTCTTCAACTTATGATACACACGGACTCGAGTTTCGAGGTATTGACCTCTCGTCAGCGTGTGACAATCATAGTTGTCGCCGAGAATTAGATTTCCTTCACAAATACTTATACTTTTTCCAGCGTCCACTGTCGCTGATATTGAAAAAGTGAAATCAAACAATGATAAATATCAAAGTGAGTTATATACAGTAGCAGTAACACATAGATAGATAGATAGATAGATAGTAACACATAGATAGATAGATAGATAGATAGATAGATAGATAGATAGATAGATAGATAGATAGATAGATAGATAGATAGATAGATAGATAGATAGATAGATAGATAGATAGATAAAAAGATAGACAGACAGCTAGAGGGTGAGAGAGAGATAGAGAGATAAATAGAGAGGTAGGTAGGAAGGTAGCATGGTAGTTATGTAGGTACGTAGGAATGTAGGAAGGTAGGTCGGTAGGTGAGTAGGTAGGTAGATAGATAGATAGATAGATAGATAGATAGATAGATAGATAGATAGAAATGTAGATAGAGATAGAGAGAGAGATAAATAGAGAGGTAAGTAGGAAGGTAGGTAGGTAGATACGTACGTACGTAGATATGTAGGAAGGTTGGTAGGTAGGTAGATAGATAGATAGATAGATAGATATATAGATAGATAGATAGATAGATAGATAGATAGATAGATAGATAGATAGATAGATAGATAGATAGATAGATAGATAGATAGATAGATAGAAAGATAAATAAGCACGTAAGTAGATAGATTTACTACATAAAACACACCAACTGCGTACCGGTACATCCATCTATCTATACATGCATAAATATATACATACACACAAACACACACACTCACATACATACACACATATACATATACACACATACACATATACGTACATACTGATATTCATAAATATACATACATGTATGCGTACACACATACATACACACATACATTCATCGTTACATACGGAGATACATGCAAATATACACACACACATACAATCATATATATATATATATATGTATGCCAAGGGCGTACCGCTTAGGTAAGCAAAGTAGGCAGTGCCTACCTTGAATAAAATAGATGACACCAACATGGCACCTAATTCAATAAAATTATAAAGATTGGTCTGATTACTATACATAAAAGGCAAAATGTTTTATATTTTTGTAGAAAAGGAGGCATAATTCGCCCCTGTTTTTCAATTTCGGTTTTAAAGCTACGAATAGTGCTGCTGTAGTACACGTGCTGGGTACATTTCTACAACACCGTTTTTTTTACGTGCTATAAAGGCAGATATAGATCTGCCTTCAACTTAGTCACGCGACTGTGTTTCACTTAGTTTTTGTGTTTTACTACATAAAGCACATCAACTGCCTACCCTGAGTAATTACTGACGGCACATACCGGATACATGCATATATACATACGTGCATAAATGCATGCATACATATATAATACATATATACAGACGTACATACATACATACATACATACATACATACATACATACATACATGCATACATGCATACATACATACATACATACATACATACATACATACATACATACATACATACATACATACATACGTATGTACGTACGTACGCACGTACTTACTTATGTACATAGATGTTGACTGTACAGGATTTAGAGCAATGCCATTGTCTAATTTTTCTGCTATACATGAGCAATAATGATGTGATTTTTCTGTCCTTTTCCCAGGGAACTTTATACTTCTGCATAGATGAGAAAACAATGGACGCCAGATAAATCCTTAATTGATTGAAAATAATTTCATTTTAAAATGCATGAACCCAGTTACGATTGACATCATATGGAAAGTGCAGATAACCTCAAGAATCAAGAATTGACCGCAATTTAAGTGCCTGAAAATAAAGTCAATTTGACTGTGAGCAAACAAGAGCACAGTTACAAACGCGAGCTACTATCCCAATAGTCGTCCGTCATCAGCAAAGTGGCTAGGCTGCCTTGAATCCAGCAGAGTAGATGATCATTCACAATTTCAAGTAATTTGCATAATTTCTACAAAAATGAACTAAAAGAAATATATGTATGTGTGTATACAAATACGTAGGCGTGTGCATGTGTGCAACTTATTTAGCATGCGTGTTCGAGTGAGTGTGTGCTTACATATAATTATAGAGAGAGAGGAAGAGAGAGACGGAGAAGGAGAAATAGTGAAATAAAGAGACAGACAGACATTTCATTTCTCATTCTTTCACTATACTATGGTAGTATATATTATCTGTCAGTTCTCATTTAGAACTTTCTTAGAATATCTGGACACTACCTTATTGATTTAAACTTAAAACATCGCTTTATATTAGAATTATTTTCAGTAAAATTGTATTGAATATTCAAATAGATATTCTGGTAACATTCCGAAACGCATCTACTTCCTACAACGATGAAGAACATTACATAAATCACACAAGCGAATTCAAGTTTTATAAGTTTACGGCATTGTTTATACAGCGACAGTTGAATACGTGCTAAATTCCAGTTAAACGTATAATTTCTTCTGACTTTAGTGCAACGCTTAGAAGACACATTTGAATATTCAGGGGAATTTATACTGGGTTTGATGATAATGAAGTATGATGTTTAGCATTTGGAATCAATAAATTACTGCAGAGGGTTTTTGGGAAATATTGCTCTTAAACAATTCCACGTATATATGTTTGTGTGCGTATGTATGCATGTATGTATGTGTATTTCGCATGTAATTTAAGCTGTTTATACACATATACATAACCCACACACACGCTCACACAAGCAAGGTAGATATTCAGACGTGTCCGCGTAAGTTTGTATGTGTATGTATGTGTGCGTGCGCACGCGCGTGTGTGAGTGTGTGTGTCAGTGTGTGTGTGCGCGCGCGCATGTGTGTAGGGACATCCTACTTTGGGTGGAATATTCCTGACTTCTAATTTTCAGGTATACTTTTCATGTAGAACTTTTTTTCTCTACTTACCTCAAAATTTATCACGTTTTCTTGCGAGAATTATATCCCCAAATTCAAGCACTTCTAATTAATCTTTACTCTATACCAGTGTTTTCCAAAGTGTGAGGCACTGCACCCATGGGAGAGATGGATTGATTCAGTGAGAGTCAGTGAAGAGATGTAGGATGATAAGATAGTAATGGAGTGGCCAAAATGATGTAAAAACCACCAAATAATGTTATGGTACTACCAGTTCAAATATACTTGAGGCTCGTTTGGACTAATAATGAAACCATTCACTGTTTTATCAGTGAATTTCGCACTGTTGACAATGGTGTATATACACCTAGTTCAGTTTCCACTGGCCCTCCGCCCGGTGTCTGTGACTGAAGAGAAGATAACTACTCTGAAATGCTGCATCTCACAGTCTGGTCTAAGTGTGTTTACGCTATTCTTTTACTCTTTTATTCATTTATTTGTTTCAGTCATTTGACTGCGGCCATGCTGGAGCACCGTCTTTAGTGGAGCAAATCGACCTCAAAACTTATTCTTTAAAAGCCTAATACTTATTCTATCGTTTGCCGAACCGCTGGGTTACGGCAACGTAAACACACCAGCAACGGTTGTCAAGCGATGGTGGGGGTACAAACACAGACACACAGACACAAACATACATACATACATACATACATACATACATACATACATACATATATACATACATACATACATACATACATACATACATACATACATACATACATACATACGTATATATATATAGATAAGAAAGTTGGTTTACGACGGGCTTCTTTGAGTTTCCCTCTACCAAATCCACTCACACGGCTTTGGTTGGCCCGAGGCTATTTAGAGACACTTGGCCAAAGTACAATGCAGTGGGACTGAACCTGGAACCATATAGTTGGTAAGCAAGTTACTTACCACACAGCCACACCTGCGTCAATAGCGAGAAATTTTCACCATGACAAAACAGTGCCACCAGCATGTTTGAACATTGCATTTATACCTATCACTGCTCAACGCTCCTACATCGTAACAAAATAATGAATTAATTGGGTTAAGTTTTATTTCTGAAATATAGTTGTTTTGAATTTGCTGCAGAAAGCGGTTTATGTTTACGGTGGTGAGTGGGTAGATGTTAGGAATATGAGCCAAGGGAGCGGCAGCTTCAAAACGTTTAGAAACCACTGCTCTGTAATCTACTTATATTTATATCATTAGATAATGGACCAAATGGTTTATACCCGGTAGTAAGCTACCAGGGTAAAGCATGATGACTTCCACAGTATTCGTTCACGGTTATATTTAATGCTTTTTCCGTTGTATTGTGTCCATTTCTTTTTGCATCTGATATTTTAGCATTCCTTTTCTATATAAATGAATCTCTATCCTTTAATTTGCTGCTTTACTTTACGTGGACTTAGAAGATACATTGCTGAGCTGTTATTTTAACGTGTTATGTCTATTTATCACTCGAAGAGACACATTTGCACCGGTGGTTGCTCTTGAACCAGTTGTCAAGTATCTCACCCGTGAGGGATCAATGCCAGATGGGTCGGAACAATTGTAGTGATTAATAAAAATTCGCATATTTTCCATCTTCCGTCTCTCATTAACCACACACATACACACACACACACACATACCCACACATACACACACACACACATACACACACCACACACACACACACACACACATGTATATATATATACATATAGTCACCATGATAGATCGGTAGCCACTACACACATTTTTTTCTCTTCTTGTTTTTTTTCTCTGTGTCCCTTTCTGTAGAAGAGCGTATGCTCGAAGCGTAAAATACTTTTTCTATACCTGAGCGTTATACTAATACATCTGTTTGTTTTGTACACCACCTGTCTTCGTCTTTTGTTATTTTTTTTCGTGAACTCTCCTATATATATATATATCTACTTCTGGTGGATGATGTTTCTCCCCCATGCAGGCGACGACACTCCAACGCATAGGTTTGTGTGGGTAGTCGGTGCTAGTGAAGGCTTTGTGAGGTCGGAGGATAAATCTCATCTTCTCCTTTCTTAGTCACCTTTTATGACGCGCAGAGGCAACGTTGGGTTTATCCTTCGACACACCATTCTCCACACAACATAAGAGCAACGTGAAATGATGTATTTTTTACTCAAGACCATAACACGCCACTCGGTCAGGAAATTGAACACACGATCTGACGATCATGTGTGCTACACCCTAACAACTAGTCCACTAGTGAAATGTTTGAAGAAAATTTCTTCCGATAGTTCAAATCAGACACATTACTATAGCACATTTCTATAGCTCTGATTACATAATCAGTCTTTTTGCACTCTCAACGATTAGATAACTCGCTGAGCTAAACAATATTTGTACTACCTAGCTTTATGCGTCCATCAAGTGTATACCTTCTAGAATGTATTTAAGACACCCAATATATTGTAGTCCACGTGTATATTAATATGAAGGTAATTCCATTAGCTTTCTAAGATAGTTATTAGTTCTCGTGATATATAAAGTGACCCTTCTTGTCTTCGTCCTCCCTGGTCGATTTATATATCAATCACTAGTCATATCATCAGATATTGCATATTGCGTGGCTAGACGATTAATTCTCTTCAGTTCAACAGCGGGACTGATGAAGTGCATAGTAACTGTAACAACTAGATGCCCTTTCCACTTTCAGTGATTAAATTTCTGGTTGAGATGAAGCAAAATTGCTTTGGTTAGATTACATTGGTTGTGTGTGCGTAACAGAATACAAATTCGTACATTAGTACATAAGTGGGAGGGAAGGAATAAAGAGGAAAAGGTATATGATAAATATATATCCATTTATCTCTTCCCTCCAATCACTCTCCCAATCCCGTATTATCTATCTATTATCTATCTATTACCTACCTACCTAACTATCTATCTATTACCTACCTACCTAACTATCTATCTATTATCTATCTATCTATCTATCTATCTATCTATCTATCGAACTATCTACTTCTAACTATATACCTGAGTGTGTCTCTGCATGTAGATGTATTAGTGATATGCTTATTTTATGTTATGATGCATAGAAAAACCGTAGGAATAATGTATAGACTGATCTAGAAAAATGTAACGGTAACAAAATGTTTGGATAGGAATAAAACTATAAACTGCGTAGTCTGTATTCCTTTGTTATCTGCTCCCTCATTTGTCCCTTTTGTGTATTTAAATAGATAAAGACACACATGCAAGAACTGTGATGGTACTGCAGTGTGAAAGACTGAGTTTTCTGCATTTGGTCATCAATATATGAAATTTGACTGAGTTCAAATTCCGCCGAGGTCGACTGTGCCTTTCATCCTTTCGGGGTCGATAAATTAAATATTAGGGTCAATCTAATCGGACTGGCCCCCTCCCCAAACTTGGGACCTTGTGCCTAGAGTAAAAAAGAATATATGAAATTTGAAATGGGGCGAGCTCGCAGAAACGTTAGTGCGCCGTGCAAAATGCTTAGCGGCATTTCGTCCGTCTTTACAATTCCGCGTTCAAATTCTGCCGAGACCGACTTTGCCTTTCATCCTTTCGGGGTCGATAAATTAAATACTGGGGTCAATCTAATCGGACAGGCCCCCTCTCCAAATTTCGGGCTTTGTGCCTAGAGTAGAAAAGAATATATGACATTTGAATTGGGGCGAGTTCGCAGAAACATTAGTGCGCCGTGCAAAATGCTTAGCGGCATTTCGTCCGACTTTACAATTCCGCGTTCAAATTTTACCGAGACCGACTTTGCCTTTCATCCTTTCGGGGTCGATAATAAATACCAGTTAAACACTGGGATCGATGTAATCGACTTGCTCCTTCCGTCGAAATTGTGGCCTTGTGCCCAATTTTGAAACCAATATATGTAATTCGAAGAAGAATAGAATCTAAATGGGGACAGTGAGGGGACTAGATAGAAGATATATATAAAAAAATCTGAAAATGTATAGAAATCAATCACAATCTATCGCTATAGCACTTATAATCTAAGGAAAGATAGTCAGCTAGTGACTTCTTCTCCTGATATGCATTTCAATATAAATAATCGAGGAATTTAATATTCACGGGTACATATAATAAAATATGTACCTATCTGAATCTGTATTTTCCCATATAATTGACCTAACTTAATCTGCCTTTTCCCATATAATTATATTTCTAAATGGCATTCCGTCAGTAACGACGATGTGGCTTCCAGTTGACCCGATCGATAGAACAGCCTGCTTGTGAAATCAAAGCGCAAGCGGTTGCCCACTCCACAGATACACGTACCCGTAATGTGGTCATCGTGGAGATTCAGCATGGCATAGAATATTATAAGGAAGGCTCTTTGAAATACAGGTACGACTCATTTTTGCCTCCTGACTGGACTGGAGCAACGATAAATAAATTGGTTTGCTTAAGGACGCAAAGTGCCGCCGGGAATCGAACTCACGATCTTCCGATTGTGAGCCGAATGCCCTAATCATTAAGCCACGCACCTTCACAAATTTATTCTACCTGCTTTAACACAGCAATGAGAGCTATGACAATATTCAAACATTAACTATTACATATGTTATTACGTCCGGCGTTTTTAGTTGTACATAGAATTATGTGACAAATGCTTTGAGCTTTAAGTGTCTTGACGTCTAGTGAAATATTCGCCACCAAATCTACCACATGCTGAATCGGTCAGCAATAATTAGTGCATATATTAGCGTTATGTGAGATGATAAGGCATGAATAAAGCATGATGAGATGACAGATCTAATGGTAGTTGAAGATTTTGCTGGAAGCAGCGCTGCAGGAAATAAGACTTTGTAATTTTCCTTCGGTTTATGAAATTTATAATTGCATAAGCTACTGTATATGCTGTATGCTGTCAATAAGATCATTATTAATCAGCTGTTTATATTGCAAGTATTTCCTTAGGCGTATCTGAACTAACTGAATAACTAATTCATCACTAGGTTATGATTTCCCCAACAATCTTTAAATATTTTCTCTCTTTTCGGACAAATAAATTCATGCGCCTAGCAAATATTTATAATCATATATATTAAATATATATGTAGAACATTCTCCGAAATTGATTTTTCTTCCATTTTTAGGTTACTGCATGAAGTAAGTCAATGAAATTTGTAAATTATTGCTTTATAAAAGTGATAAGAAATTTATGTGATGGTGGTCATCCTCAATCCGTCAAAACTTTTTCATACTTTTGGTTTGCTGTGTATTTCACCTTATACCCAGAATCATGTCTGTGAAAACTTGCAAATAATATGGCTAGGAATCTATTAATAGCAGACTAAGGTGAATCTACAACAATACACAAATCAAATAATTTGAGTTCATGAAGTAGAGAAAACTTTGAATGTTTTGGGGTCTACTTACACTCTAGCGGAATTACTATCTGTTATTTATTTCTTCACAGCAAAGAGATTTAGTCAGTGTTTCATGTAACTATACTCAATAATATATGGCACAGATATTCTCTAGTTTAGTATATTAACATGTCTAAATTGGAGTTACTACTCTTTATGCATGAAATAGATATTATGTACTGATCTAAAATAATTTAGAAAATTTATATTTCATTAACTTGAGGCTGACATAAAATTGTTTACTATTATCGGTACGTCGGAAAGCTGTCGTGTAGTAGAGCATGGTGACGGAATATCTCTTAATGTTAATGTTGATATATTTATATTCATTAATAGAAGAGAGGAAATGGTACGTTATTTTCCTGGGACCGATAAAATAATGAAGTCTTTCACAACAAAGGCACACCATCATGGAAAATATCAAAACCGAATATACTCTATCAGTTTTAAATTTTACACGTTTACCCGCCTCATGCTAGATGCCCTTGACCTGCGGTTCAAATTCCTTATAAATAAATTCGGGGTTAAATTAATAAAGATATTAAGTAACACTTTACAATATTAAACTTAAATATATTACTGCCATACTGCCAAAATTTTATGCGAATGCTTCGCAATCCCTTGTATATTCATATATAATACTATGTATACGGTGAAGCGTTGCAATATCATGACAATAAAACGTTGTTCCATATACCATTTTCAGAATGGAATAGTCGAAGCAAAATAAACATACTACGTTTATATATAATTATATAAAGAAAATACTCTGCAGTATCAATATTTCGGGTTTATAAAGAACTTAATATAATCATGTATAGTACGTTATAGGTTACAGTTTAAGATTAAGATACACAGATTGCAACTAATAGGTTAGTGATTTACAAGCAAACATTATTAGCATGAAGTAAGCTATATGGAATAACAATAGATATGAAACATTAAAATAAGGAGAAACAGTTATCTCAAACTACTATGGAATATACACTTGGAATGTAGAATCTATTATAATTATTGATGTTAATATCGTACCAGCTACAGACACGTTTTAGGAATTACGTAGCTCATCAGATATAGGTATATCGTTTTTCTAAAATTATTTTATATTATAGTATTAATACATATGAAAGACAATTGAAACAGAAATGAATTATCGCTAAAAGCTCTTACAGACAAACAGAAAAATGAAACAAATTCAATGGAACAGAAGTGAAATATGGAAGAAAATTTAAATATTTAAGAAACAAGGATGGACACCGAGGTTGCGAAAATGTATTATAAAATCGGTTAAATTAGTCTATAAATTTCATCAACTTATCAAATAATGCTTTTTCAAATGATACTTGTTTAGAGCTTATACAATTTTGTTTAGGTAAAAGTGTTTTAAATGAGATGAAACGTTACCAAAATCACTGTATAAAACAACGAAATTAGTTTAATAAGTGTTTCTTGGCTATATAAAATGAATTTCGTCAATTAAATACTTAAATCCTGGGAATCAATATTTATTTAGACGTATGGTAACTTATTTGAGAATAATATATAAGAGATAAGAATTAAATAAAACGAAAGATATTTTGTTAATTAAAATTTAGATAAAATTAATTGAGAAAGGTGAATATAATTTAGGATTTTACGGAGTGAAAACAAACTTTTTAAGAAAGTCGTGGTGACATATTTTCCCAAGAAAATATATATGACTAGAATAATTGAAAATCCTAGATGTGACAGAACAATGAATAAATAGGAAATGAAAATAGTTTTTTTTTAAATAAAAACCGTTAATTACATATAATATCGATTTCTACAAATAATACGTACTTATATAATATAAACATACATGTATTTAACTACACACACAGAATGAAAATGTGACATGGAATAACGAATGGGAAGAGAAAAAAGATATAATTCATCTGAAGTAAAATTTAGTATTATAATAAATAGATAAATGATAGATAAGAAAACAATACAAATGACAATGTGATACTGCAGACAATATCTACAGAAACTAAATCATGGATTACACACACATCTATGTAGGAACACATAGTAGGTGTGACAGAGACGTAGGTTCGTTTGTCTTGTAAGAAGGTTGCTTCACAACAAGGTTCCGTGTTCAGTCCCACTGCTAGTCACCTTTTATAATGGCCCAAGCTGAGCAAAGCCGAGCCAGTGGATTTCGTAGACGCAAACTGAAAGAAGCATGTCGATATACGTGCATTTATGTGTGTGTGCGCGTGTTTGTGTGTGTGTAAAAAAGCATTTGTGTGTCTTTGATTGTGCTTTTTTTTAGTAATGTTTGCCTCCACCACCGCTTTACAACCGTTGTTGACCTGTTGGGATCCCCGTAACTTACCTGTGCGGCAAATGAACTGAGAGAATAAGAACAATGCTTGAAAAAAAGTACTGGGCTCGAGTCGTTAGACTAAGACCCTTCGAGACGGTTGCCCAGCATAGCTGCAGCAAAGTGACTGAAACGATAAAAATGGAAGATAAAAGACACATATAAATATTGACACATACACACACACACACATATATATGTATATATATGTATATAGTGCATGTATGTATGTATACTGTGCAATAGATAAATTGTTGCTATTTTATAGTTTTAATATCGCGCAAGCGCATTGTTGTTTTTAATTTTGTTGACTACTCAGTATAGTAGGTTCAGTTGTGCACCCTCTTTGAGGAAAAGATTACCATGACGCAATTCACTCTGCCAGAAATTAGGAAATGACATGTACTGCTTGGAATTTCGCCAAAATACGAACATTTCAGAGTGTTAGGGTGTCAATCCGAGCACAGTGCAGTCTGAGACATGTTCCGAGTGTGATAAAAATCAAACATCTAGTCAACATCACGGTGTTTGAAGTAGTCATTAGTGATTGCGACATTATGCCTCCATTCATCTTCCTACAAGGCCTCAGACTCAGTACGGAGGCCCACATCAAGTGCCTGATGGAGGTAGTGCTGCCCTGGGTCAAGACCCGATGTCTAACAACAGGACTATGCACCATGCCACACAAGCAAGGGAACCCAGTCATGTTTGTAAGACATCATCCCTAACATCTGACCACCCAACTCCCCAGAATCCAACCCCATTGATTATTATGTGTGTGGTGCAGTTGAGCGAGACAAAGCTTCTTGTAACACCATAGTTGCACGGAAGGCAAAGATTATGGCAGCATTCACCAACCAAAACAAGGAGACCGTCCAAAAGTATTGTAGGAGAATCCGAAGTTGCCTAGAGGCCGTAATTGAATCCAATGGCGATTTTATTAAATAAATTTACTCTTTAGTATTTCAAGATATTTGTATGCAATTTTGGTAAATGTATCTGTTAAAATAGAGATGTCAGTATTATTTTCAATTTTGTGTAATTTAGACGTCAGTTTAGTCACCGCACCCCGTATAAGTATATATATATATATGTTGGTTCAAGGAGTATAAAAGGCTAAGTTGACTTTGGTGTCATCTGAACACAGACCAAAGACTTCAAAGCATTTTCCTCTGACAGTGGAGGCGCAATGGCCCAGTGGTTAGGGCAGCGGACTCGCGGTCGTAGGATCGCGGTTTCGATTCCCAGACCGGGCGTTGTGAGTGTTTATTGAGCGAAAACACCTAAAGCTCCACGAGGCTCCGGCAGGGATGGTGGTGATCCCTGCTGTACTCTTTCACCACAACTTTCTCTCACTCTTACTTCCTGTTTCTGTTGTACCTGTATTTCAAAGGGCCGGCCTTGTCACTCTCTGTGTCACGCTGAATATCCCCGAGAACTACGTTAAGGGTACACGTGTCTGTGGAGTGCTCAGCCACTTACACGTTAATTTCACGAGCAGGCTGTTCCGTTGATCGGATCAACCAGAACCCTCGTCGTCGTAACCGACGTAGTGCTTCCCCATATATATATATATATATATATATATTATATATATATATATATATATATATACATATGTGGCCTCTACAAACATCACTCCTTGATATTTGTCGGTTTTATACAACGTGTTCGCCCTGTTTGCGTAGTCACAAGTTCTTTGTATCCTAGTGCAGTCTTTGTTTCCATATCTAGGGCAGGTACCACTAGTTTCATTACGTATAATGTTATTTAATTTCTTGCTAGCCCCCCTGTATACTCGAACCCTATATTTCTGATCATATGCAGAAAACTGCATGCGGTGCATGAAGTTCTTTATAGTTTTTTTTTTCATTTCATAGGGTTCGTATAGTGGGGATACGTTGTTCATTATCCTAAGTCTACTATCAGTATATTAATTTTCATGTTGTTTGACAAAGCTGAGTTCTTGTGCAACTTAATATTTATATATGTATGTATGTATGTATGTATGTATGTATGTATGTATGTACGTATGTATGTATGAATGTATGTATGTATATATATATATATATATATATATATATATATATATATATATATATATATATATATATATATATATAATATACTTGCCGGTGTGCATAGTTTTAAACAGCAGATCATGCATGAAAGGAAATGTTAATAAAGGCCATATCGCCCATCTCAGTATCTAACACGAGATTAGACTTTCTATAAATATAAAATTCTGTATGAATCAAGCCAAATATATTACATATATCTAGTATAATAAATAGACGTAAGTAATAACTAAAGTACAACCATCTACCGTCCTCTACTTTTTCCTTTGTATTTTTATACTCGCTGACCATTTTCTCCTCTTCCCTTCATACCATGCACTTTTATTTATTTTTTCACTTCTGTTTTTACCGTTAGTTTTCAATGTTTACTCATATTTTCATATTTTTTATAAGTATAAATATTATAAGATTTTCTTGTTTTGTTTTTTTTTCTATATATATCTGCTTAGCAACAAAATGGTGAAACTAGCCCGCTGTCCGGAAGTTGTCCTTAATAAATTACATGCATACAAACACACATATGTTAGATAGATGCACACAGACATTAGCAGTATAATATCCGTGCGTCTAAGATATTTAATCAAAGAAAGTGCACAATACCTCAATAAATTGCCGGCGATATGGCTTTTTGTATATGTGTATACAAACATGTATATGCCCAAAACATTCTTGCTTAAAAATAATAAATTAGTACCTATACAAAAGTACAGGTTAAACCATCAGATTAATATAAAATTGCTTTTATTCTAACTGAACATAAAAATAAAAACAAACATTAACATATCTATATATATATATATATTATATATATATATATATATATATGTGTGTGTGTGTGTGGTGTGTGTGTGTGTGTGGTGTGTGTGTGTGTGTGCGTATATGTGTGGGTGTGTGCGCACGAGGTTTTGTATTTATCTATCTGACTATCCATCTATGAATTTTTTTCTTTCTATTTGATTGATTAAAGTCCATAGTTGAATTCAATACGGCCACTAAATATAAGGCAAGTTCCCTTGTGTGTGTGTGTGTGTGTGTGTGTGTGTGTGTGTGTGTGTGTGTGTGTGTGTGTGTGTGTGTGCGCGTGTGTGTGTGTGTGTGTGTGTGTGTGTGTGTGTGTGTGCGTGTGTGCGTGCGTGTGTGTGTATTTGTAAAGCGAACTGAAATGCTTTGTTAATATAAAAATGAGTTAATGTATCTATTTTTCTGGGTACTCAAACACATAAGGCATGCAAGATGAGTTCTTGCCTTATCTCTCTCGACTATCTCTTATCATCCTTTATGTATATGCTTATGCCATTGGGTGCATTCGGTGTCCTTGATATCTCAAAAGTAGAAAATTTCTTTGAATGCTGCACGATCGGTAAAGATTTAACCGATTGAATTTCGAGAAAGCGAAGTAGTTTCGTCCGTTCTTTCTTGGAAAACCGCGCCGTGAATATGTTACCGCATAATCTCTGATAGTATATAGAAGCAAGAATCAATAGCCAAGATTCAGATGTTGTTCGTTCCATGTTATTGTACTATTGATGTTTACTTTACCTACAACTCTATACAAGATATTCAAACATGCCGTTAAAATCGGTCATTTGTTTACAAGGCATTAGTTCTACCCTTGAGTAACAAGTATTTCTGTAACTTTTGCAGTAAATACAAGGCTGGCATAAAGGAACTGATTGCTTCTTTTAGATAGATGCGACGAAGGCTTTGTTAAGATAAGACACCAACAGCACCCAAGCGGTAAAATTAAACACATGAATTACACTGCGTATAGCATAGGAAGATAGGTAACTAGGGTCAGATTTCGCGGAAGTGTCAGAAGAAAGTCAAATGGACATGTACAAGTTTTATGTATTTAAGCATATATTATCGTGGATGAAATGCAAAATAAATTAATTTTCATGTAACTCCGATGAAGGATAAAAGAGGAAGCAATACATTTGCCGCTGTTTAATATATATTTTATCAAGGTGGCTAGCTGGCAGAAATGTTAGCACGCCGGGCAAAAAATTTAGCGGTATTTTATCTGCCTTTACGTTCCGAGGTCGACTTTGCCTTTCATCCTTTCGGGCTCGATAAATTAAGTACCAGTTGCGTACTGGTGTCGATTTGATCGACTAGCCACCTCCTCAAAAATTTAGGGCCCTGTGCCTAGAGCAGAAAAGAATATATAATATTCTATCGTTCCAGAACCGTAACATACATCAGAGCAATATCAGTATTATATTCAAGTTCACGTGAAACCCCTTCATAATCTCATTCTGGTTTGCAGAGAGATTTTCTTCTAATTTCAGTAATTTTTTTTTTATATTTTGGCTTTGAAATTCCGCTATGTTAGCCACATGGGACCTCATAGAATATTATTCATATTGGGGCAGTTGGTTGGTGTATTTATATTTGCTGCAGTTCTTTGGCAGATGTTATTTGTATGAAATCTAAGCGACTTAAAGGTTGTAGGCGTTAAATCTTAAGCTTACTGCTCACTATATTTTTTTAAAACAAACTGTCAGTATCAATGTTTCAGTGAATGCTGTCAGTTAATATTTTCATCTTACAATTTTAATATCTATGCAGCAGAGCACATCTATAGACCAGTAATGTATCCCGCATGTTTGTATTAGTACTGACACTGCAAATGCATTGCGGGTGATTGTAGCGTTGTAAAAATAAAGCTCCGGCTATTATTTTTTTTTTAAGTCTCGTATAAGACTTTGTGGTTATTCTATATTTGTTCACAGTGCATTTGTATAATATATGTACATCAATAGCGAGTTATTTATAAAACAGCATTGTTGCCAAAGCACGACTCTGTCTATACATGCATGTATGTAGTCATGCATACCTGTATGCATATGTGTGTGCATATAGATGGATGGAGGGAGGGAGGCGTGGGAAACGGGTGTTTGTTTCTATGTGCACATATGAATAGAGTAGATTTATATGGCTAGCAATAACAAATGAGAGATGATAGAGTTATTTCGTGTTGACCGTAAAGTCGGTGCAATATATATATAACTTTCTTTAGTAACTTACAATCAATATAACGCATATTGTTGTTTCTATGGCTGGCGTGAATGTAGCTGCTATTTAACTCGTCGTCTTTCCCATCTAAGCAAATTTATAGCGTGAAGAATTCCAACCATGCCGACCCGGTTTCGTTGGTGCTCATTATATATTTTATCTCTGTCAACATTATCCGTGGCATTCTTCCATTTTCCAGGCAGTGGAGTGGAATTTCATAGATATCTCTTTGCTATTTCTAGCAGATCGATCGGCCAAAAAGAAGGTTACCATGTTTTCTCAAGGTTTATGGATGTTCCCGAATGCTGAATGTCATTACTTTATATTTTATTATTGCTTTCTTCCCTGTTCAGATGTTGCGTACCTGTCCAGATTTTAAAGCTTAATTTTATACTTCTTGGTCGTTACTATTTCATATATTGTTTTCATTCATATAACCAATGCCATTAAGGGACGAGAAATAACAATGAAATCTTTCACATTTCATGCTGTATACTTACATAAATAAATAGCGTATTAGATGACCATGATAGGCCATGAATTCGATTGTATGTCTGTTAGAGCCGAGCTAACACTCAGCTAAAATTAAAAACAAAAACATTAAACCATACCGAATAAAGAGAGGCATGGCATCCCATTAGTTACCGGATCAATGAGTTCCGCTGAAGACATCCATTGCATATGTTTGCATGTGCTGATATATAATTTTGGAGAGAGGGCCAGTCGATCAAATCGACCTCAGTATGCAACTGGTACTTAATTTATCGAGCCCGATAGGATGAAAGGCAGAGTCGACCTCGGTGGAATTTGAACTCAGAGCGTAGAGACAGATGAAATACTGCTAAGCATTTCACCCGGCGTGCTAACGTTTTGCACCAACACCAATAATTTTATATATATATATATATATATATATATAGAGAGAGAGAGAGAGAGGGGGGGGGTGAATGAGTATGTGTGTGAGGTACATGTGTGTATGTTTATATTCCCGCGTCTGGGTATATATCTGTGTATATTTGTATTTGTGTTTGTGTGTGTGTGTTAGTGTTTGTGTGTTTGAGTGCTTGTGCGCGTGGGTGTGTACGTGAGTGAGTGTATGTGTGAACCTCTAAACAAGCGTGCGCGCGCGAACGTGTGCATGTGTGTGTGTTTGCGATGGTGTGTTTGCGTGTATATACAACATCGTTGGTCATTAATAACATCTTGCACAGTGATCCATAGACAAATGTGCAACAGTTGCTATTTTCCTCTTTTATTCTTGCTTCTGATGCTGCAGTTGGGATCCTGAAATATATTGATTGCATTCGTTCATCCCCACCACTGCAATACTGTTTACATGTATGTGAAAGCTGAAGGTGCTCACTGATGTGTCACTTTCTATTCCTGTCCTGCCTTGCTATTGTGAACATCTATCTTCCACTTTTTTTCCTTGCGTTTCACTGCTTTCCATAAAATTATGATGGTTATTGGTGTTGGTGCAACATTTATTGGTCTTAAGGCGGCGAGCTGGCAGTATCGTTAGCATGCCGGGCGAAATGCGTAGCCGTATTTCGTCTACTGTTACGTTCTGAGTTCGAATTCTGCCGAGGTCGACTTTGCCTTTCATCCTTTTGGGGTCGATAAATTAAATACCAGTTACGCATTGCGGTCGACATAATCGACTTAATCCGTGTGTCTGTCCTTGTTTGACCTCTCTGTGTTTAGCCCCTTGTGGGTAGTAAAGAAATAGGTACTTCGCCTGTCATTACGTTCTTAGTTCAAATTCCGCCGAGGTCGACTTTGCTTTTCATCCTTTTGGGGTCGATAAATTAAGTACCAGTTACGCACTGGGGTCGATATAATCGACTTAATCCGTTTCTCTATCCTTGTTTGTCCGCTCTATGTTTAGCCCCTTGTGGGTAGTAAAGAAATAAGAAACGTTAGAACGCCGGGCAAAATGGTTAGCGGAATTTCTTGTCTTTATGTTCTGAGTTCAAATACCACCGATGTCGACTCTGCCTTTCATCCTTTCGGGGTCGATAAATTAAATATCAGTTGCGTACTGGGGTCAATATGATCGACGGGCCCCCTCCCCCAAAATTTCGGGCCTTGTACCTAGAGTAGAAATGATTATTTATGATGATAATTATGATGGTGGTGGTGGTGGTGCTGGTGGTGCTGGTAGTGGTGGTGTTGGTGGTAGTGGTGTTGGTGGTAGTGGTGGTGTTGGTGGTAGTGGTGCTGGTGGTAGTGGTGGTGTTGGTGGTAGTGGTGCTGCTGGTGCTGGTGCTGGTTGTGATGATGATGATGACGATGATAATGGTGGTGTTGGTGGTGGTTGTGGTCGTACTGCTGGTGGCGGTAGCGACGGTGGTGTTGATGATGGTGGTAGCGGTTTTGGTGGTGATGATGATGATGATGACGGTGATGATGATGATGATGGCGATGATAACGAAGAGGACCTTAGTAACGATGGCTGTTTACTTTCTGTTTCTGTTAACATTACTTTACACGCTAATAGTTGCTAATGCCATTTCGATGTTTCTTTTCTTCTTCGTTTTTTTTTTTATTTTCATATTGATTTGTTTTGCTAAAGAAGGACGGTTTTCTTGTTAATAGTGTTTTCACTGTTGTTGTCAATACTCATTACGATTATGACTGCTGTTCACCCTCGTCACCGTATTCCTCATTCTCTTCCTCCTCATCATCCTCATCCTCATCATCCTCATCACCATCATCCTCACCATGACCACCATCACCTTCGTCTTCGTCGTCATCTTC
>NC_042999.1:147611236-147621236 GCF_006345805.1 Octopus sinensis
TCACTATACATCCACAGACTTAAATGTGTGAGTGCACACGAATGCATATGCGTGTATGCGCGTGTGCACGTCTGTGTGTGTATGTGAGGGTGTGTGTAGGGAAAGTTGCATTGTGCGTTTCTGTGTCTTTAGATATCAAAATCACGAGGACACGTGACTGTTATGTTTAATGCTTGTCGTTCTCTTCAGAAGCTTCCTGGTCGTTGTCAGGGGATTGCTTGAATTCGTTTAATTACCTAAGATTATGCAGGTTCTAGTGTACTTTTGTTTCAGTTTTCCTTGATAATGTTTACATCAGACGTTAGTTAAAACATGTTTTATTTCGACGGTATCTTTTCATAAACGGTTCTAGTTTATCATGGACATGTTTTTACACAGCCTAAAATCACACGTCCGCGGATATGTATATTCCCTAACTACTAAGCTTAGTGGTTAGGGCAATCGGCTCACTGTTCCTATATGCTTCCACACCCTTGTTTTTGCAATTACCAACTCTTTCTATTTGATAATCTAATACAGTAGATAAAATAGACATTCTAGAATGTTTACCGGCTGATGTCTATCGATTTTATATCCTCTCCACTTTCTTATTTACCGTATAAATCAAGGGTAAACCACTTTTTACCTCCACTCATTTATAACACTCAATTGCGAGATTGCTACGCAATACCTAGTACTTGGGGATGAATAATTGGGTACACTACCATCAGTGTATTGGATAGGTACTATCCCATAGTTGACTTCTCAACCGCTAACTCCCACTGTATATATATATATATATATATATATATATATATATATATATAATATATATATATATATATGTATGTATGTATGTATGTATGTATGTATGTATGTATCTATGTATCTATGTATTATGTATGTACGTGTGTATGTATGTATATATATATATATGTATGCATGTATGTATGCTTGTATGTATCTATGTATTATGTATGTGTGTATGTATATATATATATATATATATATATATACATGTGTGTGTGTGTGTGTTTGTGTGAGTGTGTGTGTATATATATATAGAGAGTTTTTTAGAAGTGGTGCACAGATATTGAATATTGAGAAAAGAGGAGGTCGTCAGGAGTTTGGAAAAAGAATTTTTTATTTAGTTATTTATTATTAGCGTTTTCGAACTTGTCAAATAAAAGAGTGAATGTGCAAACAGGTTGTTCAGTTATATAAATTAATTTCTTTTTATAGAAGAGAACATTTTTGGGAAATAGATAGATAGATAGATAGATAGATAGATAGATAGATAGATAGATAGATAGATAGATAGATAGATAGATAGATTGATTGACAGACAGATAGAAAGACAGAGAGGCAGATAGGTAGAGAAAGGGAGTGGGAGGCATTTCTTTTCAATTTGGAATGTTTTTTTACCATTTATTTATTTAGTTAATTTTTTACTAAATGGTAAAAAATAACTAACTAAATAAATGGTAAAAACATTCCAAATCTTAAAGAAATCCCTACCCTCCCTCTCTCCACCTATCTATCTCTGTCTATCTCTATCTAGCTGTCTGTCTATATATCTATCTCTCCTCCCGCTATCTATCTACCTATCTGTCTCCATATTCCTGGAACGTCACTCCATAACACAAAACAAGCAAAAAAAAAACAATGTTCCCTTCTAAAAATAAAATATTGATTTATATAAATGAACAACCTGTTTGCACATTTTCTATTTTATTTGACAAGTTCGAAAATGAACGAAGCGCTAATAAGGACTAACTAAAGAAATTCTTTTTCCAAAATTCTGACGGCCTCCTCTGTTCTCAATATATATGTGTCTGTGTGTGTGTGTCTGTATATACTCGCTTGTGTGTGAGTGTTTGTGTGTGTGTGCGCACATTTATGTTTATACATTCATACAGACATACACATATATATGTATATATATTTTCCGATTCTTCTGCCATTTGCTTAGTATGGGTGAGTGCTAATTAATATTTTTCCAGTTAATGCTACATGAAATATTATTCAAATCTAGTGGACGTATATACTGAAGTCGTGAGGTATTGTCTTCAATATTTATGTCGCGAAATATGTACTTGTGTCGATGGTAAATTATTTTGAACCTATTGGTAGTTACCCTTATGTGTACCTGCAGTTTGTGTCATTCTGTGGCGGTTATACCTGCATTACATGTTAATTTGCAAACGAGACAGTTTGTGTTAACAGCGCTAGATGAAGGTATGTTGAAATTCTAATTCCTAAGATGCGGTGTATGGTTTGAGTTTTTCGTATTTAGACGATTTCACTGAGCTGTAATTAACTGTAGTAATCTCTTTCAATATTGATTTGCTCTGGATAATAAATTTTTACTTTGCGATCGTGTATGCGTTTGTAGCACTTTTGGGTCGAATGGAATTATATCTGAATGTTTTTAATAATATCATGGCTACTGGTGTAATAAATTGTATGTTGATTTAGTTGGACTAGATGACCTTTCTTTCGTTATAACTGTTTGTTTTTTCTTTGTGTTTTGTCAAATTAATTTCTATTATCGTATTAGTAATTCCTTATTAACTGTGCCAGAGAATATGTTGAAAGCATTTACAACTAAAACACTACCACACAACATACACGCATTTTGCAAATAAATAAGAAATACATATTTCTCTTTATAAGCTTATTATATAGTCATTGAAGTAAAATATAATGTCACTTAGCATTGAATAAAAACAAATGTTATTGACTTATGCACAGCAATATCAAACAAAGAACAATTATTTGAAACTCTGTTATGTCGAATCATGTGCTTGCTTTATCGATTTCTCTATGCACTGAAAATATAGAATGATCAATTTACTCGAGGTTCGGCTTAAATCAGAATGTTGTTGTATGCCCGTCGCATAGCATAGTATCAGCGAACTACTGCCTCCATTTTCATAATATTAAAACTTAAGCTCATAACTAACTAAATTAAATTCTACATTCTTCATTAAGCATCGATAAGTGTTTTTAATCCATGTTGCATTTCGCATATATTATAATTTTCTATGACTTTTATTTAATCTCTTTGGATTTGAGTTATTTCTTTTGTTGATATTACTTCTGTGAGTGTTTTAGGTGACTTGCTGGTTGGTTATAGTACTCTCGTCTGTGGTGACTCTTCTTCTGTCCATATTCAGTCCTACCCGAGTTTTTCATACTTCCTCCATGTTGTGTTTCTTTCTGCTTGGATTTTCTTCTTAAAGCTATTTATTGTCAGAAAACATTTTAGAAACATGCAGCTACTTATCAAGTATCTGTTGTTTTAGGAAACCTTTGACTTCAAAAGCATTATCGTTATGATATAGTATTTGTTTCAAATATTTTTTTCTCCTTCCTTAAAGTTCTTTCGTCATTTACTATTTCAGAGATGGGGTTATTCCACATTATTTCTGTTTCTTCTGTATTTCTTTCCGATATATTTGATTATTCTTTTATATTTTTAATTTTCATGTATAAATGTGAAGCAATACACATTTTCTTTTTGTAACTCCAACCATTCTTAATTTTATTTCATTTAACCTAGTGATATTTATGAGCGCGTGCATTCATTAATTCTGTTGTGGATTTTGTTATTTTACTGTTCATTTTTATTCGTGGCAATTACATTCGTAGGTTTATAGAAATTCTTTCTGTATACTTTATTCATTTACTTTTTTCCCGTGAAATTATATTATTCATTATTTCAATTAAAATTGCCTAGTTTGAAATTTTCAACTTCCTTATTTATATTTTGGCTTGGTTTTCATTCGTCTGACTTCTGTTAATGTTTTCGGATTTCGTTTTGCTCTGCTTCGTTATTTACGTCGTTTGTTTGCCATATGCTGCAGCTATTTTGGAGGTTTACATTTTCAAAGCTTCTATTTTTGTTGTATATTATTTTTATTGCATAGTTTCAGTCCATTATTTCTGTTCTATGCATACTTTCATTTAAGTGAATATTTTAAATTCTAACATATTTTCGTCTTTGGAGAATATATCATCCGTTAAGACCCAACGGTATGCGTTGATCCGGATATTTTCACTTTAAGTTTTTTATGAGAATAGTATCATAGTTTTCTTTGAAGGAAAGAGAGTTGTAGCCTAAAATATACATATAAAATAGAAACGTCAGCCCTTTTCTTGTTATTTGCCACACTTGAGCGGACAACTCACGTTTTTATTTTGAAATTTTCAAAATTACCGTCGAGTACCGGTTTATTGCTTTTTGCAGATATCGAGCTTTGCATGATTCTTGTGCATCAAAATCAAAATAAACAAACTTCTTTTAGCTTTGGAACGAAATAAATCATTCTTTTGTTTTTGTATCGTTTGTCACCTTCGTTTCGAGGAATGCAATGAATCTGTCTGTTGCCGATTGAATTGTTTATCAGTCCTGCTTATAAATGATATCCAGAAGCCACAGAGAAACTTTCCAAAATGCATACGCAGTTTTGATCTACGTTGTGAGAATCCCTAAAAGAATTTTCAGCTAATGAATCAAGTAGCGGTGTCTCGTATTGAATGTCACTGTATTATCTTTGTAAAAGGCCCTGCAGTATCCCGTATTAAACATTAAAAGACTATCGAGGAGGAAATATGAATTTATTAGAAATATTTGGTGCAATCTTTCAGAAACAACTATGAACAAAACACACGCTACTGCTAAGAATTGACAAAACAACCCAAATCACCCAATCAATACAAAACCGTAACTGGGTTAAAGTTCTGGAATGCGACTCATAAAATGCCAATGCCAACTGCACAATTGCTCCCATAGTACTGCCAACAACAGCGACACGATGTGGTGAAAATAACTACAATACCTCCACTTCCATGCCACAGTAAAGCACATCACTAAGACACCAGGGAAAATGAGAGGAACAGTAGCGGAAAGAGTAGCACCAATAACATACCAACAACTGCAGACAGCAGATTTATAACTAAGTCAGTGCAGTGGATTATCATCACCATCTTTGAAACAGTTCTAAAAAGAACAACACCAAGTGTAGCACAAATCACACACATGCACACCTATCTATTCATGAAGAAGTTTGCAGCTCTCTGGTTTCGCCCCATATGACAAAATATTTGCTGACGAGACAGAAGCATGGCAGTCTTTTGTTTGGTGGTCATGGTAATAAAAGTAAATGATAATTGACCCAACATAAAATAAAGCAGAAAGAAAGGCAGCACGCCATGGTAAAGCGCAGGAAGACCAATCACCCATCAGCATATCCACGACAACTACATCAAGAAAAATATTCAGAATTACAGCCGTAAAGTCAGCAATATGAAAGCGCACAGCAAAACATCAAAAGAAGCAGCAAAACCCACCAAAAATTAAGACCATCGATATCAACATCGCCAACAGAAAAAAAACTCAGGCATACAGAACGCAAACTCTACATGAAAATAAAGCGTGACGTATCTAGAGAATTAATCACAAAACTACTTAATGATGTATTTTCGTAAAATAGACAGATAATGCCTTTCGCTGGAACATTTCACAGGTCAACTTTCTGAAGAATAGACCCGATTACTTCAGTTTTACAAGATAAATATAAATGGCCAGTCACATTTTCCATCTCCCAACTTAAAAAGCTGTATTTATAGGAGATATAAAAGTATGTGGACGGGAGTCAGCTTCGAAGTGAGGTTACATGTTCAACAATCCATCTTCAACAATAGATGTAGCAGCAATGTAAGAAACGAACATTTATATTCTTTCGCACTCTAGGCACAAGGCCCGAAATCTTGGGGGAGTGGGGCCAGTCGATCAGATCGACCCCAGTACACAAATGGTACTTAATTTATCGACCCCGATAGAATGTAAAGCAAAGTCGACCACGGCAGATGAAATAGCACTACGCATTTTGCCCGACATGCTAACGTTTCTGCCAGCTCGCCACCTTGACAAGCTAAAATTTACATTGAGTTTGCTCTTGCACACAGACTATGTCCTTTGCAGACTATGTTCCTCGTGTAAGTTCTCCTTCATTCTTTCCCTTGTTTGTCAGTGTAGATAACTTTAACTCTCACATCCGATAAATTGCAAGACCTTTAGAATGCAACATGGCTGAATACAGGTTGATGCAAGAACAGCTACACTTTAGCAAATGTCTGCCCTTTGTGATTTATTGATAGTCATTACATATGTCAGGAGACTGGTTTCTTTCTAAAGTGAATGGCATATTTGGAATGCGCATGCGTTAAGCGATATGTGATATAAAAAAACTCAGTTCACTTTTTAAAAAATACCTTTTCACTATGCATCGCCACCATAAACACCATCATGAACAACAACAGTATCATCACCATCATCTCTCCCTTTCTCTTCCCCCCCTCTCTCTCTCTTTCTTTAATCTCACCGTCAGAACATCACCAGTTTGCTAAAGTGATATTCCTAACTCCTTTATATTTGTACCTTCAGCCATCTCTTTTAGCTACGCAATAAATATTATGTTCCCCCTGCCACATGCCTCACGGTTACAACGATCTTCATAGAGCCGCATGGTAAATCAGTGATGCTAGACAAGAACAGGTTTGACTACGTTGCCTTCAGAGAAGATACTGCCTATTCCTCTACTACAGTAGAACGGTACAATCGGTAAACGTCTCGCTATTTAGGGCCAATGGAAGTATAGAATAACGTTTTAACTCATGCTGAGATTGTTCTAATTTATCCGATAAATGTCTTGCAGCCTTGCTTAGACATTCCGACTTGTTTTGCATGCACCAACTCTCAGTATGCAAGAACTGGCTGCACTGGATTTTCCAGATCATATTTGATAAAACACCCAAAGGCCAGCAAAGAAGAATAATACAGTGTGCCAACATTTTTAACGGGTCGACTATACAGCTCACAAATTTCTAATCAGCAGGCTTGATGTACATAGTACGTATAAACAGCAACACTCAGATTAGAGTGAAATCGACAGACAAATTTCAGCGGGAAAGTAGCAATAGATGTATTAGATTACATTAGTTGCTAGTTCGCTATTTGGAAGAGACGATTAGAAAAGAAATCGCCATGGTCGTTCAGGTTGCAAGAATAACCCTAGATCCTTTCTTCAACGCAAGACACGAAAGCTGTCACAGGTAAGGTGCGTGACGTTGTCATTATTGTAGTTATTGCTAGGGCTGCAGATTGAGGGAATCGTTACTGCATTCGAGAATATGCTGCACAGTTTTAATGCTCTTTGCAACATTCATGGGCCGATAAAATAAAGTGTCTTTAGAGGACTGGTGTTTATTTAACCGGGTGCACTCTGGCGCAAATATCAAGGCTTGTATCATTCTTAGAAACAATAATTGTTGTTGTACTTGTTATCATTGTTGTTCTCCTCTAGTCAAGTTAATAGATTTCTCAGAAATAAAATGAATGAAACTGAATTGCATGACACTATCAGCAACAGTGAAATTTTCCTATGTACTTTAAACCGAAATAATAAACCGTTGTAATTGTATGGATTTGAGTTTGTTTTTGCTTTTATTATATTTCATATTTTTGTAAGAACTTATAATGATGATAATAGAGATGTAGAGGAAGAAGATGGCAGAGGGGAGATAAAGGTAATATTCATAGTGTTGTTGATATTATGCATCTTTTTCTTAGTTTATTTCCTCTTTTAGTTATTTTATATATTTCGACCTTCACATCATTCTGTATCATATAATAATGACGTTTTTGCCATTATTATATATTATAGGCAAATGACATGGCAATTTCCTTTTATCGTTCTTAATAAGATTTGGAAAAACAGGCCTGATAAATTATTAAAATAATGGTATAAGCTGTCAGCTAGTAAGTGTGTGTGTGTGCGTGTGTGCGTGTGCGTGTGTGTGTGTGTGTGTGGGCGTGTGTGTGTGCGTGTGTGTGTGTCTATTTGTGTGTGTATGTATGCGTGTGTGTGTGTGGTGTGTGTGTGTGTGTGTGTACTTATCTAAACATGATTGAAATTAAATAAAATAATCACAACTAAGGTACTGCTTTAGAAGAATTACCAATTGTTTAAAATTTTAAGTGATTCTCTGAAGTGATGATTTTCAGATAATACGAAAATAGACAATCATAATAACAAATCTTCAAGTATAGCAACAAAATATTTAATCAGATGCTTGCTTATCAAATTACAATTAAAAAAAAAACCTTAACCATGTTTTTCATTCAAAATGTTTTTGTCGTTATCCAATGTTTCTCCATACAATTTCTTTTATAATTGTCATATCTAACTTGATCCTCTTTTGTGCGATTTAAGTTTTGAAGCTAATTTCGTGTATATACGTGCTTTCACAGTTAACATTTTCAGCACCAACAGGTGAGCGAAGCATCTGCATTAGATTTATCATTCTTCTTGATAACAACGATTTAATATTCCTATTTAATGTTCAATGGAAGTATTATATGAAGAATATTATGATTCATTCTCGATACCATTAGTGTTCTATCCTGTAACGTTAGCTTTCTCTCTTTCTCTCTCTCTCTCTCTCTCTCTCTCTCTCTCTCTATCTATCTATCTATCTATCTATCTATCTATCTATCTTTCTATCTATGTATTTCTCCCAATCTCCCAATCTCTGTCTCTATCGCTATCTCTCTCCTGGTCTTCTATCATAGATTAACTGCAGGTAATACTGTTATGTGGGAGAAGGGTAGCGAGCTGGCAGAATCATTAACACGCCGCATAATTCTTAGTGGGCATAATGCTTAGCGGCATTTCGTCCATCTGTACGTCCTGAATTCAAATTTCGCCGAGGCTGATTTTGCTTTTAATCATTTCGGGGTCGATGAGATCAATACCAGTTGAGTATTAATCTCAATGTAATCCACTAGTCCCCTCCCATGAAACTGCTGCTTTGTGTGAAAATTTGAAGTCAATATTGTTTGGGAAAGTCAGGCAGCAGGTGACTTTACTAGATTCAAAGTTTCAAAGAACACAATGTTCATCAAAATATACGCGATCTCATTGCCTTAGCAAGTTATGCATGAAATTTAAAACAGTAATTATAAAATTTTGTGTCTTTTTAAACAAGTTTCTCTCCATATTTTTCTTTAAAAGCCATTCTTTTTAACTTTGACTCCAGCTTGAATAAGGTTGACGTAAGGTAAGTTGAAGGGTTAGCAATATTAATCTTGCATACAAGGTTATACTTACAAATTGCTTTCATAATGAAGTTAAAGACTTTCTTTGAAATTGATATGAAAAGACTTCCTTAGTTTGTGAATTCTAAAGAGATCAGCCATAAACTCCATTTTCAGTCTATTTAACACCCAGTAATGTAAATAAGGGAAATGGAAATTTATGCAAGAGTATTTCTTCACACTTGTAATGGTGCCAAAGCAAAATGAATATTGTAGCATAACTCTAATGAAAGCACTAAAAGAGCTTGGCACTACTTCATCAATCTTAGTATGAATCATTCAGTCAGATGTCACAGAATGCAACTTATGTGCTGCATTTTTACAGATTAGTAGCAGTAAATATTTCATGGTTCTTATATACATAGATCCGTTGTGGACAATTCAACAGATATGAACATATGCCCTTTTTGAAAACTCTTCAAAATAATAGTCCTGAATATGCCACAGATTACTTGCATTTGTTAAGTACAAAGCACAAGCTTGCACGAGAATAGAAAGTATACATTGATTTAAGGAATTTATAATATCACATTTCTGCTCACACATATCACAAGCACGGCTGATAATGTTATGAAATTAAATACCTCCTTGAATAGTTCTTTAAACAACCTAGGTGTTTAAAGAAATATTCAAATATTATCATCACAATAATCATCACCGATAATTTTATAAAAATAAACAATTACAATTGGGTCTCGCACATGCCATTGTTGTGCAATTTTAGAAATAGAACAGGTTTTTCTTCTGAGGTAAACTAGAGGGTCAAAACTAGTTATACAAATTAGAATCTCCAGCAAAGAGCAGAATATCAATTCTGCTTTTTCACCTGCATGAACAGCAACAGGAGGAAAGATCCTG
>NC_042999.1:147626236-147641236 GCF_006345805.1 Octopus sinensis
ATCTATATATATACATCCGTTTTCTCACCACCTTCATCGCTTATCCTCTTGTTTGCTACGTTGCGTCTTCTTATCTTCACACTGACTCTCCTCTTAAATGCATTTCTTTATTTGAACGTGTTGTGATTCATAGAACATAGTTATATACTTCGTATACAGCAAAGCTACGCTAATTATGTTTTCATAAATATTTCGCACGTGTCAATGTTGAAGTACTATGATTTACATACTAAGTAAATAAATGTTAAATACTGTCATAATCATTTAAAACACCCCACCCTACACTTGGATTGCGACTGAAGCATAGGTCCCAGCCAGAAACAGCGTTAAGTATTCAAAACTTTTGACAAAATTCTTTAAGAAAGAGTTTCAACGAAAATCAGTTCCAAGCAAATATTCTTAGATATGCAAAACATTTCATCGCATATTTATTCACGAAAAGTGAGGTCCCATTTCAGTAGATATTTAGCAACCATAAGATCCCCTAAGACACGATGCCTACTTAAAATTTCATCGCTTGAGTCAGACAATTTCAGAAAATGCGGAGAGCTTAGTAAACTATTCCGATATAGATTATTATGTACGGTGCAAAAGCTATGTACATGTCAAGCATCAGATTTAAACTAACGAGCAAACATAGTAATTCCTCATTCACTAATACAACTCACCTTTAGTGCATAGGATAGACAGTATACACAAAAGTAAAGGAAACGTAAATTAACGCCACCAGATCTGAGGGAGATGAAGATTTACGATTAAACTAAAATTGGAAGACACCAACTTTCTAAATTCTTTTCAGATACGATAATTGAACTTAAGTAGGAAATCTAACGAGAAATAAGATAAATCATTATTAACAATGGAACTCTGTTCTGTACATTGAAAGAAAAGAATCTACATAAGAGAACTACTGGAGAAATGGTTGTTAACTGGGATATCTAAAGTTGTATCAGTATATCTAAGTACGATATGTATAGTAACCAACAACTGTCATGAATTCGGAGATAGTCTCAACACGATTTTCGAGTAAGATAAGGAAAGAAAAAAAAACGGAATATAAGAGTACGGTACAATATGACCAAAAAACAATCACACGCAAAAAGAAAAAAATTAAAGTGGAATCAAAGAAAGAACTGAAGATATTCACAATGATAATGTTTATTTTATATCCTTTTGGTTAGGAAAAATAGTAATAAAAACATATATCTCTTGGGAGATGTAGCATATATTTTGTGTGTAATTTAAAAAAAAACAAAAACAAAAACAAATGACTGTAGGCAGCATAAAAGAAGTAAATTTAATCAAGAATAGTGTAAGAGACAACATGAGAGAATGTACTAGAAATCGCAGTGTTTCGAATCTTCAGCGTTGTTCAATTAGATTTTTTATATATTCAACTGAATAATGAAATATTAAAAATACTTAGGTTCACGATATATGTAACACACACGCACACGTGTGCATACATATAGGTATTTATATGCCTTATAATTTCTAGAGTAGTGAGTTGATATATACAATACTTTTGAGATGAGGTGTAGTGTTACGTTTTGTTGCCTTCAGTGTTTTAATGCCTAATTTCTTAGCACGCTTACTACCATCATCTATAAGTGAGAGTGGGTATTGTCTTTCAGCTAGTGCTATTCTGAAGTCTTGAAGATTCCGAGTATTTCTATTGTGCAAATTAAAGGGGTTATTAAAGGGGGTATTACTGTGCTGTTTTTCGGGTGGCATGAGTTAAACAGGAGCTATTGGTTCAAGTCTGTAGGAAATAATTGTTCTGAAGTATAAATTTTAAAGATGCAATAATATAGACTAAAATCGTCTTAAAAATATACGAAATTACAATAATTTCAGTGTCATGATTAGCGAAGGTGAATATGAAATATATTTAAAAATATATTAATATATATTAAAACTATGTAAAATGTGTGCATTTTCCTTCTTTTATTATATATATATATATATAATTATTATTTGAGGGAATATAAATCCAAACTTACAGCGGAAAAATTTCAATTTAGAAATACTGAATCAAATTTTACACAATATAATATATATATAAAAAATTAGAAAAAAACACCTTTTATCAATTCAAAATGAACAATTAAATTACACCACCCAGAAAATTACATATATTAGAAATATTAAAATTAAAAAAACAATAAAATTTCAATGATTAAGTAAATTGCAAAAAAATAATAAAAAACGTATATAATTGGTAGAATAAAGACACATGTTTCGTGGCTATATTTAAGAAATGTCTATAGTAGTAGTAAAATCACTTCGATATAAATATAGTCACTCATCAGGTTAAAAATAAACTATAATAATAAAATAATTAATTAATAAATATACTTTAATATATATATATATGAAAATACTAAATATACATAAGTGAAACCTAAAACAATACTTAAATTATTAAAAATTTTAAAATTAATTAAAATACACAATGCTATTACATGTCATTAAATTGTAATCAAAATAAGAAATGGTTCAAATATAGACAAACTCCTTAAATAAGCTAACTATATAATAATAAATATACATATGTAGTATCTATAGATTTAATATATCAATGTATAACAAAGTTGACTAAATATTAAATAATATAATACCTAATTAACTTAAAATTAATATTACATAATAAATATGCCACTTAATAATATATATTATTTAATTTTATTTAGCTGATCTGCACAATGAACATTCAGTTATCGCATTCCGTATATCAGCCTGTGTTCTCGGCTTTATTAACAGCAATCTACATCTTCAGCCGAGAATCGCGGCTTTCAGTCATGAAAGGCAGTAAAATGTGCAGTGTTTCTTCCCGAACAGTTGAGCAAATTACCACAGAAAAAAATATTTGTAACTAAGTAACATGGGCCAAGCTTGGTACAGTAATGACCAGATTGAGGCCTCATTGCCAAATTGGATCTCTTCCACCCGACCACCGTGTAGCTTCTGCTCTCTGCATTGAAAGAATATCAATGACCACTCTCGCTGCTAAGCCCATCGGTTACTATTTTTCCTGATTGAATCCTTAAACTCTTTTTCTCTATTTTCCCTCTAATTTATATTCTCAGCTTCTCTTTCTTTACTAAATCTTATCACCCATCTTAATTTCCCCATGTACTGGGTAACTAAAATGCCAATTCGAAGTCTGTATTATTTACGCACCAGGAACGATACGTTCAGCTTACAGTAACCGGATTCTTGTCTACGCGTTCTTAGTCAATTACGCAGATAATATATCTGTGACGTGTAGAAATGAATGCTTTATATTATAGAAAGACTGTTAATTTTACTTTTTGGCCGAGATGAATGATATATCAGCGCAAGTGAGTGTCTGTGTATACGCTTTTACTCTGGAAGACTGGCGTGTTATCTTCTGGGATTATGATTTTGGAGTTTGCAATTGTCTTTGTAAGTATGTCAGTTGCTGTTGTTTCTGATGGCAAATATGCAGTAGCAGCATCTGGCACAGCTGATTTTGACTTTCTTCGTTTGTGTTAATGGTGCGTGCAGCACTAAGACGCTTCTTTCCCCCTGTTCTTTGTTATGAACCGAAAAACCTCAGTCTTTCTGCTCTTACCCACCACGAACTGCTGCATACCATATGGCAGATTAATCAGTGCACCTTGAGAGGCTTGAATCAGTACTCCCATCCCAGAAGTAGAATTAATTTCATTTTGCATTTATAATATGATCATTTGTGCTACCACATCTAGTTGTTACCCGCAAGGTGATATCTATTTCTTGTAGTATGTCACTCACCTATATTTCCACTACTCACCAACTGAGGTTAACTATTGTGATTACCAGTTTGTCGTTATTTAAAAGAGCTATTGTTTGTTCCCTAGCTTCCCCCTCGGTTAGAAATCTCACCTCAAACTGTGCAGAACCTTTACATCGACAACATAGGTTTCTGTAGTTCGCAATGGTTTCAGACATTTTTTAGCATAGCCCTGCACTACCCACTCTACTCACCCGGACTTTACTCTATACACTTATATGTTAAGTATATGAGATCTGATGCCGTAAAGTATCCATTAGGCTTTTTTTGACTATCCTGGATATTTTCCAGTATCAAATCCTGCGGCAATAGACGAAGTACATCTGCCCGAATCGTATTAGCAAAACTTACCAGCTGCCATGTTGGCGCTGCTATTTTATATTATATTTATATTAAACACATTGGTGGCAATGGTGGCAGTCTTTTTGCTTTACAAAATAATCGCTACTCTTCTCTGGTTCTTACTATTATGTTTGTTTATATTTCTCTTAATGCTACTGATTGCAGCGATATTAATTGTGACGACGCTACTTTTACTGCCGTTATCCTTTGCCTTTTGACATATTACATTGATGTTGCTGTAGCTTTTGCTGATATAGTTGTAGTATTCGTTCATAATGCAGGTGAAGTCTGCACAGCCATGTTAAGTTAAAGCCAGCCATTTTAATTTTGAAATACTTGATAGTCAGATATTTTTAATCTTGTTGCGAGCATTCCTGTCCTTTGATTGAGCACGTTTTACTGGCTGCGAACAAGATACGTTTTATCATTAAACTTCAAGAGCAGCTGGCTTTTATCCTCAATAGTGGTCATATATTCAATCTTCTTAGCAGTGAGAAGCAGACCGTCTTTGGTTGCATTATCAAATGATATTTACAAATCTTGCGCATCATCCAGTTGATGAGGAGCGTGGACAACATCGTCATCAGAGTGATGATCAATACAGGCTCTACTACAACTTGATCGCTCTGCTTAAGGACGACGATATAGACTTGGATGAAGACAATCATTAGCATAATGCTGTACTCAAAGACTCCTACAATAACGTCGGCAAGACCGTAACAACATTGAAAAAAGTACACCTTGTCACATCGATTAAGCCTAACATTTGCATTAAGATTACACCGCGTCTGTGAAATACCTATATAATTATACGTCAATCCAGGAGACGATAAATTAGCTGATCGACAAATTATCTTCTTCGAATGGCGATAATCGACCCTGGCACGGACTAAGACCCACAGAGGCACTAAGAACTTTAAAATTTTTGGTGCCCTCATATATATGTAATTCAAAATATAAACAATAATACCATTAAATAAATTCATATTTTTGAAAATGAAATAGAAGTAACAGTATGATGGAAAATAATACGATCAAGTTTATTTATATTACAAAAGTTTTCTCTGACTTTTTTTAAATAGCAAAGTCTTTGATCAGATCCTCACTATGAACACTTCGAAATTATATTTACAATCATATAAATCACTTTTAGTGAGTTTAAAGTGATTTCTTTTGTGCCGTAAACCATTTACTATTTCTGTGGTGTCCCTCTCCTTTTCTTGCTGCCCTAAACACGTCCTTATTTTGCTTTATGGTAAATCCAGCACTAGATCGATCACATATAGAGAAAATGGAAACACAATTATTTATCGAAATTTTATTATATTTTTATTCGTGTTAAGACTATAAGGGTATATTTCTGAGAAGCCCCAAGATACCCCGCTTCAAAATATTTTTGTAAATTATTTTTTCAGGCAGTGAAATTTTGGTAAATTTCAGACCTGCCAAGACTAATATGAAAAACACGCCTAACGCCAGTAGTAGTCACTAATGATGTTAATGATGACGATGACAACAGCAGCAAAAGCATTGGCAATAAAACAACACTGGCAACAATGACATTAATAATAACAATAATAATAATAATAATAATAATAATAATAAATTTTGATGGTGGTGATGATGATACTGGTGGTGGTAGTTGTGGTGGTGGTGGTGGTGGTGGTGACGGTGGAGTACTGTCAGTGGTGGTATTGTCAGTTGTGGTGGTTGTGGTGGGGATATTGGCAGCGGCGGCGATGGCGGCGATGGTGGCGGCGGAGGTGTTGGTGGTGTAGGTGGTAGTGATGTTAGTGTCAGTGATGGTGGTGTTGTTGATGGAGTTATTGGTAGCGGCGGCGGTGGCGGTGGTGGTGGTGGTGGTGGTGGTGGTGGTTGTGGTGTTTGTGGTGGTGGTGGTGGTGGTTGTATGGTAAATATGCTAGTGATTAGAGCAATTGCATCGTTGGCACCAGAAATACTGCGATCACACTACATTAAGCCGTTATCTAGCTGCAATGTGAAAACAAGTTACAACTATTACTAAAATAGACTTGATACCTGTCTCTGGTAGAATCGCTTAACGATATTGATTTCCACTTACTCACCTTTCGAAATGCGTTTGACGAATACATATAAGACAATGCAGAACAGCTAAATTTTCCTCAATACTCATTTACGCGTCATAAAAATGAAGGATATATTAGACTCAACTGTCTGAAATATACTGAGTTCAATTAAAAACATGACAGTCACTGCTTAATCTGCTCTTGATCTAGGAGTAACTTGACATTCAAACCACTACAACTACTACCACCACAAAAAAAAGAAAACAGTAACCATTACAAAATGATGGTGTGGCATGTCGAAATAGGAACTAAATCAACCTCAAATCTCATTGTGTTCCCTTAAAAACAGTTAACCTTGGTATACGATGATTACAATAGAAATCAAAGCATATTGTGGTACAGATTTATGAATGTAAGTTGTTTCTGTTATAACTTAGATTTATTAAACCAAACCACGATACGTTTTGAAATGTGACTCAACAACACCAGAAACAATAAAAGCGAGCACAATGATGACGGCAGCAACTATGACGAACACAGTGGTGGTGGTAGCCGCGGTGATGTGAATTTTAGATGAGAGTCTTACTCTTATATACATTATGCGAATTTTGATTCTGTGACTCTTTCAACAGTTTTTATTCGATTTTCGAATATAAAAGTATTAAAAAATCAACAGGAATTCTATCATCCAAATGATAGATAAACAGTTTATAGGCGCAGAAATGGCTGTGTGGTAAGTAGCTTGCCTACCAACTACATTGATCCGGGTTCAATCAAAGTGCGTGGCACCTTGAGCAAGTGTCTTCTACTATAGGCCCGAGCTGACGAAAAGCCTTGTGAGTGGATTTGGTAGACGGAAACTGAAAGAAGCCTGTCGTATATATGTATGTATGTGTGTGTATATGTTTGTGTGTCTGTGTTTGTCCCCCCACCATATCGCTTGACAACAGATGCTGGTGTGTTTAAGTCCCCGGAACTTAGCGGTTCGGCAAAAGATACCAATAGAATAAGTACTAAGCTTACAAAGAATAAGTCCTGGGGTCGATTTCTTCGACTAAAGGAGGTACTCCAGCATGGCCGCAGTCGAATGACTGAAACAAGTAAAAGAGTAAAAGAATTCGAATCCTGACAAATCTTTTGCGTTGAATCTGTGGTCGATAAACTTCAAGCATTAATGTTGCAAGTTTAACAATCATTTCCAATTCGCTCACTACTACACCTTGATTTTCCCCCTTAACTTACTTTCACTACAAGCATGTCTATCTCTTTGAATATGTGTGCGATAAACAAATTAATATATGTACAATTGGTTGTAGGTTGACTGTAATTTCCGAACCTTTTAACATTCAGTCGTTCAGTCGATAATCAGTCGCCGACCTACACCCATAATCGCATAATCGACACTATTTTTTTCAGTATGCTACCCAGTATATATCCAAAGTAACTGGTTTCATATATCAGAGACATATCTGATTATTAGATAATTTATACATATGCACTTGTATATGTGTATTTTTAATTCTTGTAGTTCATTAACGTAATTATCTGTTGAAGTTGTTTATAGATTTATTCATCCAAAATTCCAACAGAGTTACATTAATTTGTTAAAACTTCTGTTGTACATAACTGATTTATATTCAACTAGGCGGTTATTCGCAATACCAGTAAATATTTCCCCCTCTTCAAATACATATTGCGTTTCAAACGTAGCACGTCCATTATGAATGAATATATATATATATATATATATATATATATATATATATATATCACAATCAAGGAGCGGCCATAATAGGCCATTCACCCACTAGAAATAACAGCCAAAAGCTTCAACCGCAAAATAACATCAATTCCGTAACCAGGAGAAAATTAAAAAACATTTACCCTGTAATTTCTTATACGATGCACCGTTTCATCTACTGTTTAATGGTAAACTAACCTGATTAATTAAATCAAGCCAATCTACCATAGGCCCTTAGATTCATCAGTAAGAAATAGCCAAGTCGGAACAGATATTTTTCACGAGGCATTCCCGTCCCTGCCTCGGCAATATCTGACCTAAAATTTTCAAATCATCGCACTCGCGCCAAATTTATCGGCAGCAAATAAATATAAGCCGCCGATTCCATTACGGAATTAACCAGAAAATTCATAATTAATCAATATAGGGTGGCAAAAAATTTTGTAGATTTTTTTTGCCACCAGCGGCCTAGTGGGAAAAAATTAAATAGTCATAGACCATTTCTAAGTTCAACATCACAATCAAGGAGCGGCCATAATAGGCCATTCACCCACTAGAAATAACAGCCAAAAGCTTCAACCGCAAAATAACATCAATTCCGTAAATTTGCTGCCGATAAATTTGGCGCGAGTGCGATGATTTGAAAATTTTAGGTCAGATATTGCCGAGGCAGGGACGGGAATGCCTCGTGAAAAATATCTGTTCCGACTTGGCTATTTCTTACTGATGAATCTAAGGGCCTATGGTAGATTGGCTTGATTTAATTTAATCAGGTTAGTTTACCATTAAACAGTAGATGAAACGGTGCATCGTATAAGAAATTACAGGGTAAATGTTTTTTAATTTTCTCCTGGTTTACGGAATTGATGTTATTTTGCGGTTGAAGCTTTTGGCTGTTATTTCTAGTGGGTGAATGGCCTATTATGGCCGCTCCTTGATTGTGATGTTGAACTTAGAAATGGTCTATGACTATTTAATTTTTTCCCACTAGGCCGCTGGTGGCAAAAAAATTCTACAAAATTTTTTGCCACCCTATATTGATTAATTATGAATTTTCTGGTTAATTCCGTAATGGAATCGGCGGCTTATATTTATTTGCTGCCGATAAATTTGGCGCGAGTGCGATGATTTGAAAATTTTAGGTCAGATATTGCCGAGGCAGGGACGGGAATGCCTCGTGAAAAATATCTGTTCCGACTTGGCTATTTCTTACTGATGAATCTAAGGGCCTATGGTAGATTGGCTTGATTTAATTTAATCAGGTTAGTTTACCATTAAACAGTAGATGAAACGGTGCATCGTATAAGAAATTACAGGGTAAATGTTTTTTAATTTTCTCCTGGTTTACGGATTGATGTTATTTTGCGGTTGAAGCTTTTGGCTGTTATTTCTAGTGGGTGAATGGCCTATTATGGCCGCTCCTTGATTGTGATGTTGAACTTAGAAATGGTCTATGACTATTTAATTTTTTCCCACTAGGCCGCTGGTGGCAAAAAAATTCTACAAAATTTTTTGCCACCCTATATTGATTAATTATATATATATATATATATATATAATATATTATATATATATATATATAGGGTGGGGAGATTTCACGAAAGAAACAGAAGACGAAGACAGGTGGTGTACAAAACAAACAGATGTATTAGTATAACGCCCAGGAACTGAAAAAGTCTTTTACGTTTCGAGCCTACGCTCTTCCACAGAAAGGGACACAGAAAAAAACATGGAGAGAAAAAAATGTGTGCAGTGGCTACCGATCTATCATATATATATATATATATATATATTTATTTATTTATTTTATAGAAGGAGCTTCTACAGGACTAGAGCTGTTTCATCAGGAAGCTCATGATGCTTCCTGATGATTTCATTTGAATGAAACGGTTCTAGTCCTGTAGAAGCTCCTTCTATAAAATAAATTAATTTACTCTGCTATGTATTGAATATCTTATTTACTGTGGTTAACCCCGACTCAACCCGGGACCTATATATATATATATATATATATATATATATATATATATATATGACTTGATCAGTTTCACTTGACCAGTTTCACTTTTTTAGAAAAAGATTGTCAAAAGGTGAATGTAAAGCTTTGTATGAGTTTTATTGTGTTAAGTACTGGCTATCACAAAAGTATTAAAATACAGATATACATTCTTTGATAATAATAAGAAAATGCTAAAAATAGTTTACAAGAAAGTATTTAAGAAAGTAATCAGAACGGGACTCCAAAACGTATTATGATTTCAATAAAAATCATGTTTGTTTGGGAGTATATATATACACAGAAGGAGATATATTTAAGAATTTACCAAAATATAAATTGTACAGGAATAACTGACCTGTCTTTCTGACATTTTGTCCTGTGAGTAGCTAAGGAATAGCAAACATTCCTTCAATGAAGAGTTAAATGATTTAACTTAAAAACTCTCAGAACTTTCCGGACAATCTAATATATATCCGAGTCTGTATGATTGTCTATAGTAGAATATATTAAACAATGAATTTCCAGCCTAGTCTGATTTTCACGTTTTCTTATTTACATTGTTTTACAATTTTACAATATTATGATAATAGTATATAATACATTTATTGTGATAAAATAGTATTCTCATTCGTTACGAAATCATTATATAGTAGTAGTAGTAGTAGTAGTAGTAGTAGTAGTAGTAGTAGTAGTAGTAGTAGTAATAGTAGTAGTAGTATAGTAGTAGTACCAGCAGTAGTAGTAGTAGTAGTAGTAGTAGTAGTAGTAGTAGTAGTAGTAGTAGTAGTAGTAGTAGTAGTGGTAGTAGTGACAGTTGTGTACCACAACTGAAAACTGTAGTGAAATAATTAAAGTTGTCCTGTAAATACCTCCCAATTAGCTACAGCAGGCTGAATCTTACAAATTGTTTTTTTGACCAATCAGTACGTGACTTAGATGTCACAGTTTGGTGAGCGCACTAAGTTCTAACTGTATTTCGACCAATCAGTATGTCGCTTAGATGTCAGGGTTTGGTGAATACCCTAGCTTCGTTAGTATTTATCCCGTTTTTTTTCAACGAAATATTCAAGCCAATTGGTGTGCGGCTTAGAGGTCACAGTTCGGTGGGCGCATCAATGATTCTTTAACTTGACCGCGTCTAACGAAATAATTGATTGGCTATCACAACAGGCTGTCAGTACTACTACTACTACTACTACTACTACTACTACTACTACTACTACTGCTGCTGCTGCTGCTGCTGCTACTACTGCTACTACATAAAACTGATCATTGCTTAACGCATGAATGTACTAGCTTCATCACAATAAATATATGTAATATTCTATTATTATGATATTGTAAAATTATAAAGTTGTAAATAATAAAACATGACAACCAGACAAGGTTGGAATTTCATTAGTTAATACATAATATATATATATATATATATATATTGTCATCAAAAAAAAAAAATTTTTGGCTGCTATTTCTGAAAAGTTCGGTGTGTGGTAAAGTGAATTTTTACTTTACCATATTTTTATAAATATATATATATATATATAGATAGATAGATAGAGAGATATAGATATATATAGATATTTATATATATATAATATATATATATATATATATATATATATATATATATATATGTATATATATATATTTCTTTACAGTATGGTTTATGAAATAAATCTTATGTATTAACTTGAATTAGTAGGATGTGTTAATGTTGAAGATGACGCCGGTTACCATTCATTATCACATCATTGCACTTACAAATTCCCAGCAAAACATTCGCTTTCAAATATTATATATTTGTGAAGTCAACTGTAAAGAAATATTTGCATATTTCAATTACTTCACTGTGCCATATAAACACATAGCTTAGCTACAAAATTAATTTAATACCGCTAACATTTTCATTCTAACATTCGGAAATTCAAGTTTTTATTTCTTGAGATATTTTGTTCACAAAACCTATTTATCCTCTTTCCATACATATAATTAATAGATGTGCATGCAAACTCTAATTTCATTTTTGAAAACTTACGCTATATTTATTTATAGAAAATATCACTTCATTTGAACAATATTAATTTCAGAAACGTTGACGGTTTCTTTTTCTTCAATCCAAGTTCGTGCTTTAATGCTTAAACGAGATCATGCAATGATCCGATGACATCACATGTGATAGTTAAGAAAAAGAACGACACAATAGTTTAGATATTAAAATATGTCTAAATCTGTGATAAATTTTCTTATAATGTTTTAATTAAAAATCGAATTAAGGATTTAACATCAAACACGTTTACATATTCAACAACTTTTACACGTATTAAAGAAATTCTTTGTTACAGATGACTTATTTGATATATTCTACGAGTTCAAGAGCTCACAGAACATTACAGTAAACGATTTTGAAAAAAGACTTCACTGTCAATATATTTCTCACATTTTATTATATATATATATATATATATATATATATATATATATATATATATATATATATATACAGGCGCAGGTGTTGCTGTGTGATAGGAAGCTTGCTTCCCAACCACATGGTTCCGGTTTCAGTTTCACTGCGTAGCACCTTAGGCAAGTATCTTCTACTATAGCTTCGGGTGACCAAAACGTTGTGAGTCAATATGGTAGACGGAAATTGCAAGAAGTCTGTTGTATATGTGTGTATAAATATACATATATATTATATATATATATATATATATATAATATATATATATATATATATATATATATATATATATATATACAGGCGCAGGTGTTGCTGTGTGATAGGAAGCTTGCTTCCCAACCACATGGTTCCGGTTTCAGTTTCACTGCGTAGCACCTTAGGCAAGTATCTTCTACTATAGCTTCGGGTGACCAAAACGTTGTGAGTCAATATGGTAGACGGAAATTGCAAGAAGTCTGTTGTATATGTGTGTATAAATATACATATATATATATTATATATATATATATATATATATATGGGGAGAATGCACAAAAAAAAGACGAAGGCAGGTGGTGTAGACAACAAACAGATGTATTAGTTTAACGCTCGGGAAGTGAAAATGTCTTTAGCGTTTCGAGCCTTCGCTCTTCAACAGAATGGAACACAGAAAGAAACAGGGCGAGAAAATAAAGAATGTGTAGTGGCTAGCGATCTATCCTGCCGAATGCCTGACAGAGGGGTCACACAGGAGAGAAGGGGTTATGATAAAGTAGTGGTGATCCCAAACGTAGGTGCGCGTGGGTGTGTATAAGAGAACATGTATGTGCTGATGACCTTGATGTGTGCGTGTGTGCGCGTGTGCATGTGTATGATTCTGGATGATGGTGTGGGTGTTGGAAAATGGTCAGTGCTAGTGTGTGCCTTGTGGTAGTTTGAAATAGTGTTGTGTGGTATGGTGGTGTGTGGTGTGGTGGTGTGTGGGTGTGGTAAGATGGTATTTGGATGTAGGGTAGGCGAGAGTGGGGAAGGCAAGGGTGGGGTGAGGGCTAGGCTGAGGGTGGGGCTAGAGGTGGGGAATGTGGGAGTGGGTGTCAGGGATGCGGAGGGGGTGGGATGGGATGGATAGAGAAAGTGGATAGGATGAAGAGAAGAGAGAAGGAAGGTAGGATTGAAGAGAAGAGTCGGAGCAAGAGAGGAGAGGTGGGTGAGAGGATGTAGGTGCGATAGGAAGAGTGGAGAGAGGAGGAGGGTTAGATGAAGAGGGAGAGAGTTGAGCCCATATGGCGTGAAGGAGCGAAGAGAGAAGATAAATCATTGTTCACGGCGGAAACGGGAGTCCGGATGGCCCCTGTGCAAGGACAATTCGAACACAGACAGGTGTTGCAAAGAATGACAGGTAGAGCGGAAATAGCGTGAGATCGGGGTGTCAGTTACGGGTCGAATGTCTCGAAGGTGTCCCGCGAACCGGTCAGCCAAGTGGCGTCCAGTTTGCCCGATGTATAGCGAAGGGTAGAGAGAGAGAGAGAGAGAGAGAGAGAGCAGGAGATGCAGTAGATGACATTGCTAAAAGTGCAGGTGAAGGAGCCGGTGATATTATTGGGTCGATGATGGGTACCGGTGAGGAGGGTGGTGTTGGACAGGTATGGGCAAGTACGACAGCGTGGGGGGAAAACGACCCGGGTTGGGAGGTTGAGTTAGGGAATAAACTGTGGACCAAGAGGTCTCGTAGGTTGCCGGCTAGTTTGAAGGAGGGAAACGTTGGTTATGGAAGATGTGCGTAGTGGAAGGGTCGGACTGGAGACGCCGGAAGTCTCGGAGAATTGTGCATTGGAGAGGTAAGGTAGTGGAGTGATAGGTGAGGGGAAACGGGAGACAGGAGACAGCGGGGTGAGTGCGGAGGGACAGAGCAGATGCACGGTCCAGTGAACATGTTCTGGCAAGAGCGATGTGGATAGTAGTGATGGGTTATCCACAAAGGATGAAGTGGTGAGCCATGAGTTGAGCCTGCGTAAACGGAGGTATTAGAAATAGGGGATGGAAAGCATGGTGTGTTTAGGGTAAGAGGAGAAGTTGAGGTAAGAGTTTGAGCATGTGTGTTTGTAGTTGATGGAGGTGGTGAGAGTGGAGTGATGAATGATGACTGAAATGTCAAGAAAGGAGACAGTAGTGTCAGGGATAGTGCAGAAGTGGAGGGCAAGATAGAAAGATTTGACAAAAGAGAGGAAGGAGTCTAGATGTTCGCGGGAGAGTGAGGTCCCACCGATACAGTCGGCAATATAACGGCCGTATAGTTCGGGAGTGGGACCAGTGAAACTTGAGAATATTTGGGTCTCAACGTAGCCAACGAACAGGTTCGCATTGTTGAGGTTCATTCCCGTTCCCATGGCCGCTTCCGAGACTTGCTAGTAAACATCACCAGCGAACGAGAAGCAGTTGAGTGAGAGGACAAGTTATAATTTGTATTTTTGTGTCTGTGTTTGTCTCTACATCGTCGCTTGACAACCGAGCTTAGTGTGTCTACGTCCCCATAACTTAGCAGCTGGGCCTTTAGGTAGCGATAGAATAAGCACCAAACATACAAAGAATAAGACCAAGATTCGATCTCTTCGACTAAAAAGAAGTGCTCCA